>NW_028318161.1:7843677-8000412 GCF_062004578.1 Staurois parvus | reverse complement strand
TGTCCCCTAGTTCAACAGGTACATCATTAATCATCACTATATTTTCCCAGGCCCTGGTAAGGGTAGGGTCTTTTTTCTGCACCGTACCAAAGTTTTCCTTGTGTACCTGAAGGTCAGTAAACTCTAGTGTAGCCTCAGTGTCAGCAGAAGGGTGCCTACTTCCACTGGTTGTGGGGACTTCCTCAGGCTCCTCCAGTTCTCCCGCCATAACTGAAAAAGGAACACCTGGGGAACCCAGAGAAGAGTCCCCTGAACCACACTGTTAGCGTTAGCCAAGGGTTCCAGCTCCACCACTGAGTCAGTCACTGTGACCGAGTCGGGGCAATCCCACAGTTCTCAAAACTTAGGAAAGTCCCTATCAATGATGGCCTCGTGAACTAAGTGGGTTACAAGTCCGACCCGATGAGTCACAGTAACTAAGTCAGTTTCAAATATAACAGTGGCAATAGGATGCTCCTGGGTATCCCCATGTACAGAGATCACTGCAATTTTTCCATCATGCAAGTTCACAGTTTAAACCATCTCAGCTTTTACTAAAGTAATCAGACTTCCCGAGACCAGCAAAGACATAATAGGCTTATTATTAACAGTCATTTGGTACATGTGTCTTCCCACAATTGGTGCTGCAACGCATGAAACAGCAGCAAACTGTTGGACAATGTCTGAGAGACAACTCACACTGCATTGGCTCATCTGTCAATGCAGCTGCAACATGTCTCAGTTCATGGCAACGGAAACACCTGACATTGCCCCAGTTTGGTTTGCTGGCTGGCACTGGCTTCCCTTGTTTTGGACGCCAAACTTCAGATCAGGCACCAACAAACCATCCCCCTGTCTCCTTCCCAGGCTTACCACCCACTTCCCCTGGAAGTCTTACCAGCTTCCTGGGGAGACCGTGGCTTTGGGTGGAAAGTCCGTGTGGCTGAAGGGGTGGCGACCAGGCTCTTTGTGGCAAAGTACCTCTCAACAAGCTCCACCAGGGTGTTCGCTGACTTGGGGTTCCCTTGGCTCACCCACTTTTGCAGGGAACCTGGTAGTAACCTCAGGAATTGGTCCATGACCACACTCTCCACTATTTGTGGCCTGGACAGGGACTCCGACTGCAGCCATTTCCACACCAGGTGGATTAGGTCAAACATCTGTGATCTTGGGGGACTCATCTTGAAAGGTTTAGCTGCTGACCCGTTGCGCTCGAACGGCCAAGGTTACACCGAGACACGCCAGGATTTCCTGCTTGACCTTTTCGTAGTCTCTTGCTTCTGTAGACTCCAGATCATAGTAGGCCTTCTGCAATTAAACAGTAGAGAGGGCTGAACAATCCGTCCCACTGGGTGGTCCTTTTAAACGACAGCAAAAAGGCTTCTGGGTCATCATCTGCAGTCATTTTAGAAAGGAAGAAACCCACATAGATGGCTGATGGCCTCTCTCCAACATCCTCACTTTTTGCAGGTGACCTGCACGACCTCAGTCAGGGTTTTCCTATCCGCTTTTGCAGCAGTGGCTAGCTGTTCAAACAGCCTCTGCATTTGCCCCTGTACAGCACTAATTATTCGCAGAGCACCCTTGTTTGCTCCTACACAATAGTGTTGGCTTGCTGTTGTGCAGCGTTTGATTGCTGCTGTGCATTAGGTAGCACCAAGTGTTTGAGGATTTCCTCCATGTTTTATTACTGGCCCTTTAAGTAGCAGTTCTTTGATAAGAGTGCACACAATCCTCCACCATATGTGAGCTGGGGATAGGTGCCGGGATATATGCTTCCTAGGGTAAGCAGTCTTTCAGGCACAGATACCAAATCCAGTGAGATTAGTGGCAAACAGTGAAGGTGTTTATGAGTGCTATTTACAAAACTATATACAAAGTGCTGTACAGTGTTTAACCAAAATAAACAGGCAAAGAAAATATCAAACAAAAACCTAACCATATCCCGGCTCTCGCTACACAGTAATGCAGGTCCTAACTATCAGACTGATCAAGCCTACCGCTTTTCAGTCACAACATACACAGCTTGTTAGTATCCACCAACCTTTCAGCTCTCCAGACAGGACTTGTCTGATCCCCAGGCTGAGAGCTCTGGCTACAGGTCCCGGGTGGATTTAATTGCCCACAGAGAGAGGTAAACCCTGCACTGGACCTCTTATCAGAGATCCCTAAAAGGTATAATAAAGGAACCTGGGAGATGTATAAACCCCGAACAGAACTTTCCCAGGGTTCCTTTTAGATGCTCCGCCACAATTTGTATTGTGTTTTTTCTGGATTTATGGTTGATATTCTGTCTCTATCATTTAAAATGCACCTATGATACAAATTATAGACCCTTCATTTCTTTGTAAGTGTGCAAACTTACAAAATCTGCAGGGGATCAAATAATTATTTTCCCTACTGTATGGTTGAGAAAAAAAAAAAGTCTGTGGAAAACACTGACGGCTAGATGGAGTGAAGAACGCGGTGCTCGACCCCTGCCCTTCTCACCAACTCATGACAAAGTTCCAGCCAATCTCACACCACACTGTCACTTGTGCAACAATGCCACTCTCAGCTGCACCCTGCACAGCTCGAGGGACCACAATCTAGGTGCCAGTAGCCTGAGAGCGATTGTCACTGGGTTAGGTTACTTAGCAATTTATCCTTCTAACTCCAAACTGCCACCAGATAGCTTTGGGCCTATCATCCCTTCACAATGTTAGCAAGAAAAAATGTGAACAATGAATGCCTGTAACATACACTATCATCACAGACAGGTATATTCAGAGGATTATTATATACAGTAGAACTCTTCAAGAGACAGGGATTCTTTAGCTTGCATTAAAAGCCTTAGAGATAGTTTTAACATTTTTCAAAATAGTGTTTATTAATGAAAAGGTCAAATGGTGCAATTAAAATATTTACAGAAAAGATGTTACAAAGAAATAAAGAGAACAATAACGCAACAGAGAAATAAAATAGAGTTAAGAAGGAAGAATACTTGCAAAGTCCTTGGTTTTAGCAGAGTCCAATTGTCCAAGAAAAAACGTTACCTCGGTTCTCTTGGATTTTCTTGGTTAATGTTAAAATGAGAGCTACCTTAACAGCTCCTGTCAGTCCCTTTTCTGTGATGTCTGATGGTTTAAGAGATGGATGCTGGGAGGTCACCAAGTTTATGACCAAGTCCCAAATACAGTTTTATACTAATATTAATAACTTCCAATATGTGCAGGTGGTATTCTAGAAACTGGCAGATTATTATTCAGAATTATATTTCATATCCAGGAATACCAAACACATCATACCTTGGACGGACTGTCACACAGGAGGGAGGAAACGGCTTTCTCCCCTTTCGTATGTGCTAACATAATCATGTATGACCTTGAATTGTTCGGTATGATATTCCCCATTCAAATATATACCTAATATTAATGTGTCCTGTTCCTGTTGGATTTTACGAATTGTGTGCGGAATTGTTAAGTTGTGGAATAAACGTTTTATGTCACACTCTGTATTCCTAGAGCTTTAATGGCCTTACACCTCATGTGTAACAGGCTTGACTGAGTTATGTTGCTTTACGATAGGTGAGAGGGAAGACTTTTTCATGGTTCCTGGAAACAGACATCAATGAAAGTTTTACAACTCTGACCAGGTCTGTTTCCTCTAATCTGTTGTCCCTCACTGAGACGAGAGGCTCTTTTGAAGTTTGATAAAAGCTATGGCTATAAATTCCATAGTTTGCAGGAGGAGAGAGGGAGTAAGATCCCTGCTCATGAAACAAAATAGCTGAGACCTTAACAAGATGGCTGTCGCTTACAGCAGGGATGTTAAACTGGCGGCCCTTCAGCTGTTGCGAAACAAGTCCCATCATGCCTCTGCCTTGCTTGTAACTGTCAATCTTGCAATGCCTCATGGGACTTGTAGTTTGGAAACAGCTGGAGGGCCGCCAGATTGACACCTCTGGCCTACAGCTTCCATGTTCCTATTGCGCACAATCATTACAGATGTCACTCTCCAAAGATACATAAAACAAAACGCTTTCCAATGATGTATATGCTTCATTTACTATTTAAAGTATATCTATAGCAATATTTAGTTTTGGATAGAGTAGGCAGTGGATAAAACAACTGTCACTTTTTTGTTATCTATGTGGCACTGGGTTAATTTCTCTTCACTTACCTTCCTGTAGACACAGCAGGAAGAGAGAAAATCTCTTCAAATCTGAGGGAAACCCGCTCCTAATTTTTACCAGAACAAGTGTGACCACTGAAAAATTAAACCACTATTCCTGTTCCAATGACAACTCAGAATACAATTTTTTCCTCCACTTTTAGCTTTGGGGATAGGGGTCACTAGAACAATTAGAGAGAAAATCTCCCTAGAAAACACCCAACACTGGTACAATGAAGGACACAATCAAGAACTGGGAGCGAATATAACGCCTTCATTCCCCCCATTCGGATGGCAACTCTCCTTCTTCCCCCTTTCTGGCTGAACCACAATGTTCCAAAGATTGCCGCTGCCCTGGTCCCAGCTATATGGGACACTAAAGGTGTTAAAACTCTGGGAGATATAACTCGGGGCAGCAGATTACTAACTTTTGACAAACTGAAAGTACAGCTCATCTTGCCTAATCACTATTTTTTTTTTAAATATCTCCAAGTACGCCATATATTTATATCACAATTTGGCTCCACTTGGACAGAGACTTAGCCCTCCACAATTGAAACATTGCTGTTTGATGATTCTTTGAAGAAGCCATTGTCTGAAGTGTATAAAAAACTATTCCAAGTTCCACTTCCATAGGTTATCTGATGTTGGGCGAAATGGGTGGAAGATATTCCAGATCGACGACTGCAAAGATATGATTTCCTTGTCCAGGTTATCATGACTCCCCAGTTCTAGGATACTAAAATGGTTGTATAAATGACCCTTGAATAACTGGTCCAAAGTATAACTTCGTCTTTCAGGCAATTGCCCAAGAGGGAGGGAGGGTGGTGGAAGTGACTACAGTGTGACTGGTTTCATTTTGGGTAACTGTTTTCTCTGTTTTTGCCTGGTACTGCGTGGCTGAGCTTGACTGCTAATTGATGTTTATATTTTTCTACTATTGTGTTTACGCACCATGCTTTGGTGGGCAATCCAAGTGCAAAGTTTTGCAATTTTGTATTTTGATGAAGTTTCAATAAAAAGAAATAAAGAAATTAAAGAGAAAAAAAAACACAAGGATAGAGTGAGGTTTTTACCCTTCTACACTATATCCAAAGCAAGGGGTCTGCAAACTTTGTACGCAAAGGGCCAGTTTACTGTCCTTCAGGCTTTAGGGGAGCAAGACTGGGCCAGTTGGAGTAGAAAATGCCCTAGTATCAGTGCCCCATCAAATGTTTAAATTGGAGGAACAGTGCCCCATTGTTGAGGTCAGTAAGAATACTGCTGGTGTCAGTAGGGGGAATGGTGCTCAATCAGTAGTGTAATAGCACCCCAAGGGCCAGATAAGAGCAAGCAAAGGGTCACATCTAGCCCCTGGGCCACAGTTTGGAGACCAAGGTCTAAAACTAACTATATAGTTTTGGTATTAGACTTTAAATATGAAGGGACACCCACAGTTCAGAAATACCTCAATGTTTTGAATATTTTCTGTCAAACTTCTAAAACTTTCAGGCAAAGTTCTGTCTATGAAAAGCATTATGGGAACTCACAGTGAAAACCTTCAGTGCAGCACAGTGCAGTTCAGGGAAGGGCTGGGTGGCGATACTGCGGAACAAATCCATTGGCTGGTTGGATAGACATGTAAACCAAGTTTCTGACATGGCCAGAAGATCTTCGGTATGGTGATCTTCCTGCGAGAGAAAAGTGACAACCTACAGATTACTATAACTGGTTGCTGTTACATCAACTGCTCTGCATACAGCTTGGCTGATAGCTCCACACAAGCACAGCAAACATTTCATGGGTCTGTGGGCACAACTGTGACTGAGAGTACTATACATTTACATTACCAGATAACTGAAATTATGCATGTTATTATTATTATATTATTATACAGAATTTATATAGCACCAACAGTTTGCGCAGTGCTTTACTGTATAAAGGGGGACAGTACAATTACAATACAGTTCATTAACCTCCCTAGCGGAATGATTATTTCAGATTTTTGGTGCTGAAAGCGGTACCATTATTTTGCATGGAAATATGTAGTTTTTTTATTGTAGGCCTGTAATTCTTAGGAATAACTCACTGAAATCTGTCCGAACAAGAGTCTAGTAAACATCCCGGGTATGATAAAATTTGAAACACAAAATCAAATTATAATTTAATAAATAATCATAAAAAATAATAATATAATATTACATTTAATTCAATAATATAATCAAACCAAAAACACTGAAATTTGAAATATAGCGCCAAGTTCGCACATTGCTGAGCAAAGTCGCAAAATTGTTTTCAGTGTCTGATGACAAATTTCCCCACGAATCATTATCACTCAATTCTGCAAGTGGTTCTGATTTACTATCGCTGTTCTCTAGCCGGTCTAAAACCGCTTTTGACCAAAAGGGACGCTTTTTGGACGCCATGGACTTTTCTAAGTTTCCAGGCAGAAAGAACATTCAAAATGCAGACAGGGGACAGGACAGAGCACTAG
Source organism: Staurois parvus (assembly GCF_062004578.1). Taxonomy (NCBI): domain Eukaryota; kingdom Metazoa; phylum Chordata; class Amphibia; order Anura; family Ranidae; genus Staurois; species Staurois parvus. The sequence continues at coordinate 7,993,808 of NW_028318161.1, read as the reverse complement.
GGACAAAATGTATGTGAAATGGGTTGAAACAGCAATGTTTTACTATGTAAAATCGTTTTGAAAAAAATGACTTTTTAAATTTTCAAATTTCCCGCCGCCGCCCGTACGTCCCGACGTCACAGGGACCGGAACACAGGAGCCGGATGCCGGCATCAGCCGGAGGAGATGGCCGGGGACGCTGCAGGGGACACATTGCAGGAGCGAAGGACAAGGTAAGTGCTGCAGGGACTCCCTATGCAACACCGCATGGTAAGCCTGAGTGTAGCTCGGGGTTACCGCTTTTGGTATAGAAATTTTACCCCGAGCTACACTCGGGAATACCGTTAGGGAGGTTAAAAAAGAAATAGGAGGGTGTTATGTTGGCTTGTTTAGCCTTCCACATTTTATGAAAAGGGGACTTTCTATCTCAGTGATGTCATCGAACAGAAAGGGCCTTAGTTCTGAGTCTGTATATGGCATTACAGACCAAGTGACTGCAGAGATTTTTTTTTCTACAGAGCAAGTCTGATAATAACAACAATACTCACTGGCAGAAAAAGGAGGGATGCGATGGAGTCTAAACACCGCACTCTCAGCTCTGTAGGGGCATTTTTTGCATGGTGTCCAATTCGCTTAAAAACATGGTTAAACCTGGGTCCTGGAGGAAAAAAAAGTAAAGGTTATTCACTGGAAAGAATGGCATAAAAAGGTAAAATTACAGATGGGAAATAAGGCAGGAAAAATGATCATAGGTTCTGAATTTGTGTTGTGAACATGCACATCTACACAATAATTTTGTGAACACCGATCTATCACATCTATCTGAACTTATTAGGAATCCCATTCCAAAACCACGGGTAATAATTTGCAGCTGCACCCTCCTCACCTTGTGACTATAACAGTTTGCACTCTTCTGGGAAGACTTTCTAAACATTTTTGGAATGTGTTTTGGGAATTTAGGCCCATTTAACCAAAAGAGAATTCGTGAGGTTAAAATCTTATACAGGGCAAGAAAACCTGGCTTGAAATCTGTGTTTAAAGGATAAGTTCACCTTTGGGAACATGTTACAGGTTTCACCCATTTTTAGAGTAGAACATGTAACATGTTTCCACTTTTGCAGCCACCATCCACTGTCCTCTCTCTCTATGACAGCAGTACAGGGAGAAGTTCCCCATACTAGCTGTCACTTTTTGAAAAAAGCACGGATGTGCGTGGCTCTGTCCACACAAATGCGTCATTCATTCACATAATTCTGTGAATAAATGACCTACAAGTCCCGACAACCTTAGCGGCTTTCAACTTGTAGTTCTCAATGAACTACCACGGAGCTGTTGAGCGCTGTGGTAGTTCATTGAGTCTTCCTGTCAGACTGTATCTGTTTGCCTGTACGGGATGTACGAGCACACAGATACACAGACAGGTTTGCAGGAGTCCTGCATGACACCAGCGATCTGCTGATCGTTGGTGCAATGCTTTCCAGGCTCCAAAAATAAACCAAAAAAAAAGTAAATGCACGTTTTTTTACCTAAAAAATGGACATTTGTTTTTGTTTTTAAAAACTGAATTTTTATCTACATACTTACCTCTAAACTCCCATTTCTTAGAGTACATCAAGGGACACAGAGCAGGCTATTCAAGACTGTGTGGGTTATATGCCACCTATAGGTGAATGGACACTGGCTGACGAATTAGCGAGGAAGTCCTCCCCTATACAACCCTTCCTACACAGGAAGTACTTCAGCTTTTGTAGCAAGCAATGAAATTCCAGAAACGGGAGAAACCTCTGTGTCCCGTGATGTACTCCAAGAAATGGATTTTACAGGTAAGTATGTAGAAAAAAAATCCAGTTTTCTTTATCGTACATCACAGTACACAGAGAAGGCTACTCATGACTATATGGGATGTCCAAAAGCAGTAAAGACATTGAGTGGAGGGTGACACCATGATAGCCAGCATCAATAATCCCTTTAGGACCTACCCAGCTGTCTGTAATTCCACTGCGGCTCTGACATCCATCAGGAAGAACCTTGTGAATGTGTGAACCGAAGACCATGTAGTGGCCTTGCAAACCTGAACCACTGACGCCTGATAGCAGACTGCCCAAGATGCCCCCCTAATAGAGTGTGCCTTCACCCGAAAGGGTAAGACCTTACCTTTCAAACCATGAAATGATGAATTGGCAGATCCAATGTGAAATCGTCACCTTGGATGCCGCCTGCCCCTTCTTAGGCCCCTCTGGCAGCATGAACAGAGCATCTGACCTGTGCAGTCACCTTTAAGAAGACCCTTACAGCACGGACCTCATCCAAGGTATGCAGAGATCTTTCCCTTGCTGACTGTGGCCTAGGAAAGAATGAAGGCAGAATGATGTCCTGATTGAGATGAAAACTAGAAACCAACTATGGTTAAAAAAAAAAAAAAAAAAAAAAAGGTCGGTTGAGGTCGCAACACCACCTCATCATGATGCAAAACCAGAAATGGTTCTCTGCAAAAAAGAGATGCCAGCTCCAACACCCTTCTTATAGAAGTGATTTCCACTAGAAACAAACTTACGAGTCAACAGGACCAGAGGAATCTCTTTAATAGGTTCAAATGGTGGTTTTTGCAAAACCTCCAAAACCAAGTTCAGGTCCCAAGGACACAAAGTAACCTGACAGGAGGAGCAATACACATTACTCCCTGTAAAAAAGTGCAAACCAAAGAGTGAGATGCAATGGGCCTCTGGAAGAAAAACAGCTAATGCTGAAACCTTAAGGCCCTTAATGGTACCAACAGCCAGTTTCTTCTCCAACCCCCTTTGAAAAAAAAAACAGAATCCTACCAATCACATACTTTCGTGGTTGCCGTTTCCGGACCTCACACCAGGAAATGTAAGACTTCCAAGTTCTGTAATAAATGTTCCTAGATACTACCTTTCTAGCCCCCAATATGATGGGGATGACAGAATTAGATACTCCCCTATCCTTTAGGATCTGGATTTCAATAGCCATGCCGTGAAATTCTAGTCTGTACCCCAGAAAAATTGTGGAAATTACCCACTTGTCTTGGATGACTGCCCTCCAGGCAGCAATAAAATTCAAAAAACCTTCAAAAGATTACAACTCCTGGTATACCCAGGCAGTCTACCCTCCAAGTAGTAACCAGGACTTGACCCTGATTAGATTCAGAATTCAGACGATATCAGGTGTGTACAGGGTAATGCGGGCGTAGTCCATTGAAGCTCCGCCACCCGGAATAGCTGCAATGCCAGGCAAACACAGTGGCCCAGATACCCCTGACACCACTGGTTTATTGTGAAATGCAAATACTGCCAGATTACCCCCGTCCCCCTCAAGTCCACTGGACCCGAGGGAGGTGTACCTGCCTCTCTGCTGGCTAACCCTTTTTGAGACTAAGCGAAAATAAGGCAGAAACTATATTGTATATTGTCATCTAGCTATGCAGTCCCGCATATGTCCATAGCCATCTTGGTCTACAGTTATGCGATCGCACAGGCAAGCAAGCCTGATCGAGGGGGCACACTGGACACCTTAGCTGACATTGTGCTACATGCTGGGTGTCTAGTGCGCTCCTGTACCTTTAAGGAGGGGTGGGCTCCCTCAGGTTCACCTGCCCTTGGTCTATCCATTAAATACATGTGCCTCTACTATGGGGGCTCTTAAAATTTGTAGAGTTAGGAACTACAGAATACTGGGGTGCCGTGACGCGGCTCTGTAGCTTATGCATGTATTTGCAAATGTGTGTTAACTAAACCCCTGTTTTTAATGCAGACTGTTAGACAGGTTAATTCCGTTTGTTTGCAAACTGGCTGGCAAGTTGAGCTGGGAATTTTTCTGTTTTGTTGTTTATCATCCATGTGCTCCTTGCTGTGAAGGCCAGTTATAGACTGGAACAGTGGCAATTTTTTGTAAAGCATGCAGCTACATAGGCATGTAAGTATGCAAATTATACCAGTACCCAGTTCACACAAGTATGCATATAAGTATGCAATTTATGCAGTTCGCGCAAGTGTAAATATGCAGTCTATACTAGTATGCATTTAAGTATGCACGTACTAGACTTGTTCTTTTCTTCACTCCATACAGACTACAGTGTGCCTTTGGGGTATCATGCTACAGAAAGTATAGGACATGCTAAAGGCTCTGATGAGATTAGGAAATCTCCTCTAAAGCCATATGGGAAAGGAAGCAAGTGGAAACAAGATGACTTGGAGGTTGAAGAGGAGTATCACAGTTAGGTTAACATTCATGACCGAAGACCTGCCAGATGAGGATCAAGAGGATGACTGTACATATGAGCCCAGTAAGTCATCAGAGACTGACCGTGAAGAAGAAAAATTAAAAAAATGACACGGAACGACTTGGAAAAGAAGAAAAGGATGGCATTTTGATGTTGAAGGAATCTACACACGACATGCCAGCCAATGAGGGACAAATGCAGAATGGAGAAACTGAGCCTAACGCAGAGCAGAATGGAGAAACTGAGCCTAACGCAGAGCAGAATGGAGAAACTGAGCCTAACGCAGAGCAAAATACATCTTCAGCAGAATGATCTACTAAATGTGCCCAGCTGTGTGGCGTGTCCTAACCTAATCCGTTCAGTCATAATGACTGGCTACCTGTAATTTTGCTACTCTGTTAATAAATATTTTTCAATTTAAAAAAAAAAAAAAAAAGGGGTCTGAGATTAAAAATACCATTTCAGTCTTTGCAGATGACACCAAACTGTGCAGTGGAATAACGTCCTTACAGCATGTCTCCAATTTACATGCCGACCTCAATGCACTGTTTAATTGTGCAACTATGTGGCAAATGAGGTTTAATGATGATAAATGTAAGGTTATGCACTTGGGAGCTAAGAATATGCATGCATCATACATACTAGGGGGGATACAACTGGGGGAATCAATGGTGAAGGATCTGGGAGTTCTGGTAGATCACAAGCTTAATAATGGCATGCAATGCCAAGCTGCGGTTTCTAAAGCAAGCAAAATCCTCTACTGTATTAAAAGAGGTATAGACTCCAGAGAGAGATATAATTTTACCCCTGTACAAATTAGTAAGACCTCATCTGGAATATGCAATTCAATTTTGGGCACCAATTCCCAAAAAGAACATCGGGGAACTGGAGAAAGTACAGAGAAGGGCAACCAAACTGATAAAAGGCATGGAGGAGCTCATCTATGAGGAAAGATTAGAGGAACTGAATGTATTCTCTCTTGAGAAGAGGAGATTAAAAGGGGGATATGATCAACATGTATACATACATCCATGGTTCATATAGTGAACTCGGTGTAGAGCTATTCACCCTGAGGTCATCACAGAGGACAAGGGGGCACTCTTTACATCTGGAGGAATAGAAATTTAATCTCCAAACACAGAAAGGTTTCTTCACAGTAAGAGCTGTGAAAATGTGGAATATACTCCCTCAAGAGTTGGTTCTGGCCAGCTCAGTAGATTGCTTTAAAAAAGGCCTGGATTCTTTATTGGATACACAGAATATAACTGGTTACTAACATTTATAGATAAAGTTGATCCAGGGAATATCTGATTGCCTCTCGGGGGATCAGGAAGGAATTCTTTCCCCTGCAGGAGCAAACGTGATTATGCTTTGCTGGGTTTTTGGCCTTCCTCTGGATCAACTGTGGGTGTAGGATAACTTTATTTTTTTTATGGTTGAAATGAATGGACTTTTGTTTTTTTTCAGCCAGACTAACTATGTAACATACGGATGCGGCCCAAGCATCAGGTACACATGTCCGGACGTGGCCTTATCAGGTACGCATGTGAGGATGCAGCCTAAGCATCAAGTACGCATGTGCAAATGCAGCCTAAGCATCAGGTACGCATGTGCAGATGCGGCCTAAGCATCAGGTACGCATGTGCAGATGCGGCCTAAGCATCAGGTGCGCATGTGCAGATGCGGCCTAAGCATCAGGTGCGCATGTGCAGATGCGGCCTAAGCATCAGGTGCGCATGTGCAGATGCGGCCTAAGAATCAGGTGCGCATGTGCAGATGCATGTACCAATGCAGTTTATTCAATATACATGCATTCAATAATGTAATACAATGCCGCAATTGTCCTGATTTATAGAAGCGTATGGTGTCAAAGAACTGTGTCAAAATTAAAAGCACTTGGTTCTATGCTAGTCAAACACATACAGTGAGGAACAAACGTATTTGAACACCCTGCGATTTTGCAAGTTCTCCCACTTAGATATCATGGAGGGGTCTGAAATTTACATTGTAGGTGCATTTCCACTCTGAGAGACAGAATTAAAAAAAAATTTCAGGAAATCACATTGTATGATTTTTAAAGAATTTCTTTGTCTTGCACTGCTGAACATAAGTATTTGAACACCTAAGAAACAGCAAGAATTCTGGCTCTCAAAGACCTGTTACTGTGCCTTTAAAAAGTCCACCTCTACTCCACTCAATCTAACTTAGTAGCACCTGTCTAAGCTCTTTAAAGACACCTGTCCACCCCACAGTCAGTCAGACGCCAACTACTACCATGGGCAAGACCAAAGAGCTGTCAAAACACCTGACACCAGAGACAAAATTGGGGACCTCCACAAGGCTGGAAAAGGGCTATGGCGCAATTGCCAAGCAGCTTGGTGAAAATAGATCAACTGTTGGAGCAATTGTTAGAAAATGGAAGAGGCTAAAGACGACTGTCAGTCTCCCTCGGACTGGGGCTCCATGCCAGATCTCACCTCGTGGGGTATCACTGATGATAAGAAAGATGAGGAATCAGCCCAGAACTACAAGGGAGGAGCTGGTCAATGACATAAAGAGAGCTGGGACCACAGTTTCAAAGGCCACTGTTGGTAGAACACTACGCCGTCATGGTTTCAAATCATGCATTACATGGAAGGTTCCACTGCTCAAGTCATCACATGTCCAGGCCCGTCTGACGTTTGCCAATGACCATCTAGATGATCCAGAGGAGGCATGGGAGAAAGTCATGTGGTCAAATGAGACCAAAAAGTAGAACTTTTTGGTCTAAACGTCACTCGTCGTGTTTGGAGGAAAAAGAAGGATGAGTTGCATCCCAAGAACACCATCCCTACTGTGAAGCATGGGGGTGGTAGAATCATGCTTTGGGGGTGCTTTTCTGCGAAGGGGACAGGACAACTGCACTGTATTAAGGAGAGGATAAATGGGGCCATTTATTGTGAGATTTTGAGCAACAACTTCCTTCCCTCAGTCAGAGCATTGAAGATGGGTTGTAGCTGGGTCTTCTAACATGACAACGACCCGAAGCACACAGCCAGGATAACCAAGGAGTGGCTCCGTAAGAAGCATATCAAGGTTCTGGAGTGGCCTAGCCAGTCTCCAGACCTAAATCCAATAGAACATCTTTGGAGGGAGCTGAAACTCCGTGTTGCTCAGCGACAGCCCCGAAACCTGACAGATCTAGAAGAGATCTGTGTGGAGGAGTGGGCCAAAATCCCTGTTGCAGTGTGTGCAAACCTGGTCAAGAACTACAGGAAACATTTGACCTCTGTAACTGCAAACAAAGGCTTCTGTACCAAATATTAACACTGATTTTCTCAGGTGTTCAAATAGTTAAGTTCAGCAGTGCAAGACAAATAAATTCTTTAAAAATCATACAATGTGATTTCCTGAATTTATTTTTTGAATTCTGTCTCTCAGAGTAGGAATGCACCTACAATGTGAATTTCAGACCCCTTCATGATTTCTAAGTGGGAGAACTTGCAAAATCACAGGGTGTTCAAATACTTATGTTCCTCACTGTATGTATCAAACACAGCCTGAATGCAGCCTCCATGCAGCTAAAATGTAAGCTCCTACAGATCTAATGCAAGCTATTCTGGAGACTCAACTGGAGACTCAAAAGTGAACTGATACCCCTGCAGGAGTGTAACAAAAAACAGTTGTACAAGCCCCCCAGGATTATGCTGGCTAATGCAGTATATAATCATGTCCTGTCTAGTCATGCAACTCCTCCAAAGGAAATACTCACACATCATCATCCAGCCATAGACTGCTTCGTTTCCCTGCTACCTATCACGATCAGGGATCAGGCTCAAAGACCAGTTGCTATAGCAGTGGAAAGACTTACCTGAAACCAGCAGGATAGGTACACAGGCAGGTCACCGTGGCGGAGGAGTGGAATCACCCAAGGTGCGAAGTCTAAGTACCAACCGGTGTTCACCAGAGCTCCTAATGGTGGAGATGGATTTGGCTGCGTGTTAGCACCAGGTCGTGATCCTCAGGATCACCCCACCAGGAGGTGAGCCAGCGGAGATCCAGTAGCGTATAAGCAGGTAAGGATCAAACAAAAACGTGGTCAGTAAACAAGCCAAGGTCGGTAAAGAGCAGTCGCAGGTTGGGATCAGGCAGAAACATAGTCGAGAACAAGCCAAGGGTCAATAACGAGCGATAAATTACGGATAACAGCAGAGACAATAAGGAGCACAATACTGGCTGGAGAGCACAATAATCTGGCAAACAGGAAATGCAGAGACATGGCTTATATCAGGAAGTTCATTGGAGGAGCAAGGGGTTCAAGGTTCATGATAAACAAGGTCAAGGTAGGATCATCTAAATAACTGTCAAGGGAGCTGTCCAGCATTCCAAGTGGTTCAGCAAGAAGAAACATTGCCACTCACCGCTGAAGGCCCAGGATCGGACCCAGGCTCTGACACTACCTCTCAGGAGAATCACAAACCACCAGCCACATGGGAACACAAGCTAAAATGGCTGCTCATCTACTTCCTGCCTCCATTGCAACAGCGTAGGCTACAGAGAGTGGCTCCATGACCTCTAGTTGCTGGAGGAGAAAACAGCAACCCAATACTGGAGACACACACAGCTTGACCTGGCCAGACCAACAGCACACTGCCCCCAGTGGCCACCAGAAGAATGACCAAACAGACAGATTTTTGAAAGAAATACTGCAAACGTAAACTTATCATTCCCGCCACAGAACCCTGAATCATAACAGGAGTCCAACCTTCACCCATCATGGCGGGCTTTGTCATGCAGACCTTCAAGGACTCGGTCCCCATAATGTGGGGCCACTGCCTCGGACCTGTTCAGCACCCCGTCGGAAAGCACCTTGGTCAGTATTATACTGCACAGAGTTCCGTTATGCAGAGTCAAGCACCATAAGGCTGCTTTACAGTCAAAACCCCAAGGATTCTTCTCCTTATCCAGCGAGGCTCAAGTACCATCCATATTGGCTAACAGCTTTCTGAATGGATCCGATTAAAGTCCCTGATTCTCTAATGGAACCATTCTGGACCTTCAGGTATGCTCCTAGAGTACATGCAACACTTTCAATGACCATCCACCTTACAGACACTGGCGAAAAAACTGAAGTACTTCCTGTGTAGGATGGTTTATATAGGGGAGGACTTCCTCTCTGATTGGTCTCTCAGTGTCCATTCACCTATAGGTGGCATATAATCCACATAGTCATGCATAGCCTGCTCTGTATCCCATGATGTACAATAAAAGTGAATTTATTTTTTAAGTTGATCACAAAAGTGATCAGTAGGGTTGAGGTCATGGCTCTGTTCAAGCCACTCAAGTGCCTCCACAGCAAACCATGGAGGAAATTCACCAAAAAACTGGAGCACTTGGAATCTGCTTTGCATAATAACCTTTTTACATGGTAAACAAAAGGCAACTGTAGCTGAACAATTAAATACACAGCTAAAGCACATAGCCACTGCTTTATATACCATATAGTCAGAGCCAGCTGACTATGTTCTCACTTCAGTATGCTTATACAGCCATGGTCAAAAATATTGGCACCCCTGTATTTCTGTCAGATAATGCACCACTTCACCCAGAAAATTGTTGCAATTACAAATGTTTAGGCATTCTCATGTTTATTTCTTTTGCTTGTATTGGTATGACACAAAAAAGTGGAGAAACAAAAAGCCAACTCTGACACATTCCATGCAAAGCCCCCAAACTTAACTGGACAAAATGATTGGCATCCTCAATTTAATACTTGGTAGCACACTTCTTGGGGAAAAAAAAAACTGAAATCAATTTCTTCCTGTAACCATCAATGAGTTTCTTAAACCTCTCTACTGGAATTTTGGACCACTCTTCTTTTGCCAGCTCCTGGTTTTGAGATCTCTCCACAGGTGTTCTTTGGGATTGAGATCTGTACTCATTGCTGGCCAGTTCAGTATTCTCCAGTGCTTTGTCTGAAACAATTTCTGGGTGCTTTTTGAAGTGTGCTTTGAGTCATTGTAATGCTGTAAGACCCATGACCTCTGACGGAGACCCAACTTTCTGACACTGGGCCGTACATTGCGCCCCAGAATTCTTTGATAGTCTTGAGATTTCATAATGCCCAGCACACAGTCAAGACATCCAGTGCCTGAAGCAGCAAAGCAACCTCAAAACATCAGTGAACCTCCACCATGTTTGACTGTAGGGACTGTATTTTTTCTTTAAAGGCCTCATTTCTTTTCTGAAAACAGCAGAATGATGGGCTTTACCAAAAAGCTGTAATTTTGTTTTGTCTGTCCACAGAACATTCTCCCAAAAGGATTTTGGATTCCTCAGTTAAGTTTTGGCAAAATCCAATCTGTTTTATTTATGTTTTTGTGTCAGCAGTGGGGTCCTCCTGGGTCTCCTACCATACAGTCCCTTTTCATTCAGAAGGCAATGTATAGTGCAAGCTGACACAGTTGCTGCCTGCGCCTGGAGGTTAGCTTGAATTTGTCTGGAAGTTGATTTGAGTTTCTTCCACCATTCGAATATTCCCTCATTGCAATCTTTGAACAGTTTTTCTCTTTCGTCCATGTCCAGGGAGATTAGCTACAGTGCTATTGGCTGTAAACTTCCTGACAATGTTGCACACAGTGGACACAGGAACATTAAGATCTCCAAAGTTGTAACCTTGAGCTTGTCCATGCTTTTCCACAATTTTTGTTCTCAAAGCCTCAGACAATTCTTTGCTGCTCTTTATCTTCTTGATGCTCCATGTGGCACACAACAGAAAGGTTGATTTTAACTGGTTGCCGGTGTGATTTCGATTTTGTCATCACCTGTTAATTGATACAGGTGAGCTTAATTACAAATTACAGGAGCATCACAAACTTGAAATGCAATTATTTCTTACAATTTTGAGAGGGTGCCAATTATTCTGTCCATTCCATTTTTGGGGTTTGCGTGGAATGTGTCAGATTTGGCTTTTTGTGCCATACCAATACAAACAAAAGAAAGAGACATGAGAATGCCTAAGCATTTGTAATTGCAACAATTTTCTGGGAGAAGTGGTACATTATCTAACAGAAATTCAGGGGTGCCAATATTTTTAGCCATGATTGTATCTCTGATACTCTAAAAATGCTATAATCCTCTCCTATGATACAAATGCTTAAACCAATATTCTATTTGTAAAAAGTGCAGAACAGTTTATTATGTTTGATCTGTAACACAGATAGTACAAGCCATCATACGGTCACAAACATGAGTCATTTCAATGCATAAATTAGGAAATTGAAGCAAAACTGCAGTTTTATAAAAACAGTGTAATGCACATATCAAATGACCTGTGCATTAAATAATATTCATTTCCCTCCTCAGTCAGCTTTGATCATACAAAAGGTTGTCTTTCACAGTAATCTGTAGCCCAGATATTCCAGAATGTGCATCACCTGCTACTGGTGCTACTGGCTAACTGCCTCTCCCAAAACTATGCACAGGGCTTAAAGTGGTTCTAAAGGCTCAAGGTATTTTACCTTCATGCATTCTATGCATGAAGGTAAAAAACCTTCTGTGTGTAGCAGCCCACTTAACATTTACCTGAGCCCCATCTCGATCCAGAGATGTCCACGAGAGCCATGGCTCTCTGTGTAAATGGACACGCAGAGCCACAGCTTGGGAGCATGCCTACTCGGGTGCCCAAATAGCAAGCTGCTTGCTGTGGGGGCACCCAACAGGGGGGAGGGGACAGGAGCACTGGCAGGGGCCCCGAAAAAAAGAGAATCCAGGCTGCTCTATGCAAAACCACTACACAGAACAGGTAAGTATGACATGTCTGTTATTAAAAAAGAAAAAGAAAAGACTTTAGTATCACTTTATGGTCAAATTACCAGCATCGTTTTGCTTGGAAAAAGGTATTCCCTTCTATTATGCACATCTTTTTGTTTCTTTTTTTTTTTTAATCAGATACAGCTTTACAGAGTTTTGCAAGTTTACAAAAATAAAAAAAAACACAAAAAAGTGTCCCACCGCTCTTCCTGTTAAAAGAAATAAAAGAGTACTTTGTGCATTCCTGCAGTAACACCACTCATCATTCAAACATGATGGAGTTGAGTTGCTAAAACTGGAGAGTGCAAAATCTGGTGCAGCTCTGCATACAAACCAATCAGCTTTCAGTTTTTTTGTCAAAGCTTAAATTAATAAGCTGAAGTTAGAAGCTGACTGGTTAACATACACAGCTGCAGAAAATTTTGCATGTTACAGTTTTAGTAAATCAATCCTTATAAACCTTCACAGTGCGCTGTGAAAAAAAAAGGGAAAAGAAAAAGGAGACAGACAGACACGCAGAGACCCCTTGACATCTAAAGTCCTCCCATGGTCTAGAACAGGTAGCACTAAATGGCGGACCACGGTCCAGATCTGAACCAAGTCACTGCTCCATCCAGGCTCACCCCAGTCACGCCGCTTAGGAGCCACCAGTTCTTCCCCTCAGCCGCAGAGCTGATATCAGAAGGCATCACAGTGCTGGAAGGACAGGAGCTGCCCCAGGTAACTGACTGGTTGCTAGGATGCAGGGAAGTTCCAGCAACCAATCACAAGCTAGTTAACAGAAAAAGTTGTGCATCTCCGCCCCCTCCATCCAGAACGGTCTTGCTTCCCAATGTTAGCTCTAGACCTGCCATGCCTCCTGCCCGCCACCCTGTGTAAGGTAAGAGAGGGAAGAGGGCTATGTCCCTGCTGTGACGGAGGGGAGAGGAAGCTGAGACAATATGAAGGTAGGTCGGATAATGCAATGTGAAGGGGGGTGCTAAAAAGGGGGTGAGGACAAGAATGTGATGTGGGGGTGATATGAAGGGAGATCAAAGATAGGAATGTGAAGGGGAAGATTTGAAGGGGTACCAAAGACAGGAATGTGAAGGGGGGCTGGAGACTGATGTGAGGAGGGGGACTGTGATGTAAAGGGGAGTGGGGGATTTTCATGTGAAGGGGGGCTGTGATATAAAGAAGGGGGGTTGTGATGTGCAGGGGGACTGAGAACACTGATGTAATAATGAGATTGTGATGTGAAGGATCTGAGGCTTAGTTCACATCACTGCATCCTGCGTGTAGGCAGCCCATTCATTCAGTGGGCTGTCTTATATGCAGAAACGCAGAAAATAAGTCTCTGACCGTTGCTTTAAATTGTGCCACGCCGAGCCACATAAAGCTGCGGCACCATGCGGTTAGGCACTCTCAAAAACATACCAATGAGCAGAGGTGCCAATAAGAATTAAACATGTGATTTTCACCTCTGCTTAAAAACATTTTTACTGACTAGACTTCCGTGAATTTTAATTAAATACCCTTGGTCTAGAAGCATACCAGGGTTCAACATTACATCCTATAACATCCGGACTGATCATACGGTTACGGTAAAGGCAATACCTCCAACACTTATTTAGAAAGTGCAAACAGATGGTCTAACCCAATACCCAAATAGCAAAGGCAGATAACAAATCTGCAATAAAGTCTGCTGACAAACAGGGGATTGTATGACTTAGTAGCACATGGAAATGATTAATTACTGATCAACAATTACTAGGTAAAACATATTAAGTGGCATCAAAAACACTTTCAGGTAAACATTGATGCAAAAAAGTGCATATTTCCTGATAATAAGCTGTATTTTCCTTTAAATCAACAGAACACAGCCTGATAGTCAGGTCTTCAGTTTATGTACTGACAGATAAGCGCACACACCAGTCTTCTGTAGAACTTGTTTCCCTTCCACGGTGGAACCCATAATTTCTAATGTGTCCACAGCCACTCCGATCATGGTTGTCTCATGACCTTCTGCCATGTCAAAGACTTTCTGCAGGAATGCAGGGTAATGTTCACAGATCTGCTGTGGACTGTCCATAACAGCCAAATTCCCAAAGAATTTTACCAGGCCTGGAGACAATAATGTAGAATTAGTAGTTAGTAGTAAGTAGCAGATAAACGTATTCTACTAGAACACTTCCTTCTCCTTTCCTGTCTTCTGTGGAATAGCAGTACCCTACACTGAAATTATAACAATAAGTGTATATATATCCTCAGATATATACACAGGTGTCGCGCTCCATATATACCAATAATCATATAAATAATACTGTGACAAAACTTATAGTGCTAAAAAACAGTGCAACATATAGTGCTCAACAAAAATAAATGCTGATTCAACAAAAAGTCCTCTTTATGCTTTAAATATATTCAGTGACAAATTCTGTGCCGTGCCACACTCCCCGTGCTCTAAAGATAGATGTGCGCTCACCTCCTTTTTTAGCCAACCACAGTGGCTAACAGCGCCCTGGGGGAGGGGCTCTGACATCACAACGCCGCGGAGGACGAGCGGCACTTACAAACACAGGATCTGGGCACAAGCTCTGTCGGATACAGCTCTGTGAGAGACAGCACTATGTGAGTGGAAAATTTTTAATAAATCACTTAAACCTCACAAAGGATAAGGCACCATTGTGACTCTTTTTTACATGGTATCCCAATTCACTGGGAGGAGAAAAGTACTACTAATAACCATCCCTACTATCCATTGAGGCTCAGTGTGGAAGGAGTAAAAAGGGAGACCTCCCTAAAAAAGGAGGTGAGCTCACATCTATCTTTAGAGCACGGGGAGTGTGGCACGGCACAGAGTCACTGAATATATTTAAAGCATAAAGAGGACTTTTTGTTGAATCAGCATTTATTTTTGTTGAGCACTATATGTTGACTGTTTTTTAGCACTATAAGTTTTGTCACAGTATTATTTATATGATTATTGGTATATATGGAGCGCGACACCTGTGTATATATCTGAGGATATATATACACTTATTGTTATATATCACATGTTTCACACAGATAATGAGTATTGTGTAAAGTGTTGATGCACCATTTATTTGATTTAAAATATATTTTTTTTTGCACTAAGGGAGTATCGCATTTTGGCTCACGAGTATCACTATATATTTTTCAGTATTTGATTTCTACACTGAAATTATACTTTTCTAATAAAAGAACATCAACCTTGGGGCTGAAAACATATTTAACTGTTTTCCCTGGCAAAATACACATAATTCTGTTTAGCTGGTCTTGTGAGTCAAAACAACCCCACTATACTGTATAGATACAGTAATAGCACTATTTACTCCTGAGTCATCTCCCCAACTCTAGCCTTACCACTGAACAATAAATTAGTAATTCCTCCAATTGATCCTCCATGTGCAACATGTGTCCCCAAAACACCCTGTGCCTGAAACTCGGTAGGAGAACTTTACTGAATGAAAGAGGCGGATTTATTCACCTTGCTTGAAATGCATAAGTGCAATATTTTAAAATAAATATTTTAAACAGCGTCCTGGAACCCCTCTTTTTTTTTTTCTTTATACAAACAAAATTTAGTAAACAATGATCATTCCCTTAGCAGCTGGAGTCAATCTGTTCCCCTCACAGAAAGAAATGATGATAGAAGTGACCAGCGCTGTCAAAATAATAAGTTCAATATTGTCTCTGTATAACTGAAGATCAGACATCATATACCCATCAATTTCTTCCTGTGAATCCAATCTTCCCTTACAGCGATCTCCCAAACACACACATATATATATATATATATATATTATAGTGTAGTATGCTCAATACACCATGCTTAAAATTCTGTCCAATGTGCTCACATTTATAATAAAAAACCGTATTTGTATTTATTTACCAGTGTTCTTCTTTATCTACCCTTACCCTTCATATACTTGTATATCCAATCAATTATTTTCAGATTCACTTCAACTCTGTCTCCTTGTGTCTGGTACTTCAATGGTCATCTCACATAAAGATCCACAAAATTTCACCAAAAATACAAAATACCAATTTTGTGTAATACTGTTTTCCAAAAATCTCTCTCAGATAGAAAGCCACTCACATCATAATTTATTAACTGTGCATTCCCATTACTACCGATAGAAGGATCCACCAAGTGTATCACATCGCCAAAGACAAGCTCCATACCAAACTACTAATAAACCATTCCACCTTCTTCCTGCTCTTTGCCAGCGTGACTTGTGTGACTGGTCCCCAAAAAAACAAAGACTAGTATAGTGTGATATTATGCATAATAAACCCCCCCCCCCCAAAACAACAAAAATGTAAAATTACTTTTCCGTACCACCAAAATAGTGCATATCCCTTTAAATGATACAGATCCACCACATACAAATGTCACTCTGTGCACCTTACCAGATTGGTGCCATTCAAATCACGTTCTACCAAACTCCTCCACTTTCAGTAGTCCCCTTCTTAACTCCCATGCAAGAGATATCATACAGAGGCCATAGTGGAGTAAATCCTTATAAAACCATATATTTATTAATATCTATGCTCTGACAAACATTCAGTGTAAAAACACGGATTAAGATTGGATTCACAGGAAGAAGTTGATGGATGTATGACGTCTAATCTTTGGTTATACAGGGACAATACTGAACTTTTTTTGGGAGTGCTGGTCACTTCTATCAATATTTGAAATACGCTGGCTATTTTCTTTTCATAAAGAACAGTAATAAAAAAAAAATAATTATATATATATATATATATATATATATATATATATATATATATATATATATATATATATATTATTTAATTATTATAATTTTGTCTTCAGAATAAAGTGTTACTAAACCCACAATAGTAAAATCAGCCTGTATATGAAGTAAAGCATGCTTGTTATACTCACTGTGGAACCTACGGTGTTAATCCTCTGCATTGTGTAAAAACTCCTGATCGTATGGCAACACTCTGCATATGCTCAGTTTGGTGTGTATTGCTAGAGAGGTGTTTTTTTTCTTGGGAGAGTGCATGTGATCAGCACAGGGCCAATAAGCACTGTCCAGGCAGATGTCAGGGGTCCTGCATCTTCTTAGAGCAGAATGAAAACTCCTCCTACAAGCTTTAACATGTGCTCGGCTGGACACTGATAGAATTCACAAGAATGCTCTAACTGCTGATGAGGAAAGATATTTAGCAGTTTATATTTACTAAAATAATTGCACTTCCATATTCTCTGTACCATGGGAGACCAGGGTCCTGGGTTTAGTAACACTTTAAAACTTTTTCTTTTGGCTAAAGAAACCTGTAGGGTTTTTGTCCCGAAGACAAGTCTTCTTGGACGTTAGTCACCAGATAAGGTTACGCCATAGTTATGCCTATAGATACACCTTAAAAGCATGGATATTTACCTGGCAAATAAAACCCGGAAAATGGGTCAGAATCAGCCCCCAGGATCATGTTGGATATTCGGTCGATGATTCCTTGCTGTGCCAAGTACTGCCGTCCATGAAGCGTGGAAGCTAGAGTTGTGACCATCTCTGTGCAGGTCACTCTGCAGAATGCCCAGGAAAAAAAATATATTCTATACTGTCAAGGTACATACTGGAAAAACTTCATACTAACAGAGCAGCACAGCGAGTAGTTAAATCTGCCTGGCTTTTAAAGTGAATCAAAGTGTTACAGATTTGTGTTATCTGTGTGGAAAGGATACTGAGATATGATCCTGGACTTGTCAGGGATGAGCTTCTAAGGGTGCAGAGTAATGGTCATTATTCCCCTTAAACTCACAGATGGGTAAAAAATATAGAGCATGCTATGCTTGAAAGTTCAAGCCTGCAGTGCGACTCCTCAACCACAGCCTTTCTTCCTCTCATCTGCAGAGATATCACCTACCTCCTCTGGCATTAAGCATGATTGGTATAAGCTGTTCCTGTAGCTATGCACAATGGATTTAAACCAAGTTGCTGTAGCTTGTTTTAATCAATTTGCTACCGGTTTCAATGGACAATTACTCTGCATAATCCAAAGGATACCCAACAGCTGTAGCAGCAGATCCTAAAAAAAGCTTAAAAAGGTTTTTTTTTTTACATACCAGTCACCAGTCAGTGTCTCTGATCACCACCACACCAGTTATATAATAACGCTGTACTGGACTGGTGACAATTAGAAAAAAAAATTGATTTTTTTTAAATTTCTAAATTTTCCAAAAGATTGTAACAAAAATTACAACCTCCAAAAAACTCACCATGCCTCTTACTAAATACCTTGAACTGTCTATTTTACAAAAGAAAGCTGTACTTGCATGAAAAGATTTATAAAAATTTCATATGGGTACAGTGTTGCATGACCGCGCAATTGTCAAAGTGCGACAGTGCTGAAAGCTGAAAATTGGCCTGGGCAGGAAGGGGGTAAAAGTGCCCAGTATTGAAGTGGTTAAAATCTTATGAACTTATCTAAAGTAAAGGTGACCTAAATCCATTAGAATTTTACTTTAAAACATAAACAGAAGCCACAATCCTGGTGCTGAACTTTTGTCCTAGTTTGTCTTCTACTGTAAAGAATAGGAAAAAAGTTTTCACCCTAATGAAACAAGACACTGCTGGAATCTCTGAATACAGCAAACTTCCTGCCATTCAATAATGGAAAGAAGTATTCCTTGAAAAGGCCTTAAATCTGTCAATAAACCCAAATGGGATTGCCCAGACCAGAGAGATCCTGAGCAGATAAACTTCAAAATAAAGCAATAACATTGTTTTAGATGTGTTAACTCTTACCTGACCAGCACATCATCCCCAGAAAGCTCATCCAGCAACTGTGATAAGATCCCGCTGTTTACACAGAAGCTTAGAGACTCTGCTGACATAGAGGATATCTCCACTATTAACTGACAGAAAGACAGAAAAAATCCTTAGACAGACTTTCTGGTGACAGTTTTTCTAGAAGCCCTTCAGAACAGCACCTAGAGAGAGTGTAGCTCCATCCATAACACAGGAAACACCGCAGCTTAAAAGTCCCCCTCTTCCACCATGCCCTCAGTTATAGCCGAGTAACCTCTGACATGCTGGAAAACAAAAATGGAAAAGAAAAAAAAAAACAGATACCATGCCAACCACAGAATTACAGACATTAAAAAAAAGGGGGGGGGGGGGTTAGAGACTGCTGTCCTGAAGGGCTCCTAGAAATACCGTCACCGGTAAGTATAACTAAGGATTTCTCCCCTCGTCCTTCAGGACAGCACCTGTAGAAGATAACCGAGTAACTTACCCCTAGGGTGGGACCACTGCTTGCAGGACTTTCCTACCAAAAGACTGGTCTGTCGTGGCCAACAAATCCAATCTACAATGGAGTATAAATGTGGAGAAACTGGACCACGTAGCCGCTTTGCAAATCTGTTTCGGAGATGCACCAGCCTTTTCAGCCCAAGAGGCCGCCACCAATCTTGTAGAGTGTGCTATGACCTCCACCAGAGGTACTTTGTCTAGTGCCCCGTAGGCTTCTTTGATGGCCTGTCTGAGCCATCTACCCAGAGTACTTTTGGAGGCTCTCTCTCCCTTGCGGTTTCCCATAAAGAGTGTAAATAAGAAGTTCGACTGAACTGAGCTTCTCTGAACACCAGGAAATATACTTTCCCCATACGTTCAGATAAATCGCTCTAGTCACTTCTTTTCTGATTGAGCGCAAGGTGGCGATAAGCTTCTCCGATAGCCCCTTTCTTCTTAGGAGTTCTTCTTCAAGAACCACGCTGTTAGGTTGAATCGCTCTACTTCTGGATGCAGCACTGGCCCCTGGACTAGCAAATCCTATCTGACTGGCAGTTTCAAGGGGGGGCTGGAGGATAGGTTCCGAAGCGTTGAGAATTAAGGCCTTTTTGGCCAGTAGAGTGATATCAGGATTAAGCCTGTTGTTTCCTGCTTGAACTTTCGAAGTACTAGAGGAATGAGCTGAAAAGTGGGGAACACATAGGACAAAGGGTAATTCCAGGGATGTGCTAACGCATCCAGGCCCAGAGCCTGGTCTTCCTTGTGAAGGGAGAAAAACACCGGTGCCTTTGTGTTTAGGTGGCTTGCAAATAGGTCGACCTGAGGAACTCCAAAACACTCCCTCATTCAAACCCCACTCGGATTCTACTACTTTTCTTCTGCTCAGGAAATCCGCCAGCAGATACTGCAAGCCTTTTAAGTGAATGGCCGAAAGGGAGGCCAAATTCTTTTCTGCCCAAGACAGGATCTCTAGAGCCAACTCCAGGAGACCCCTGCTCCTTGTGCCCCCCTGCCTGGAAATGTAAGCTACCACTGTTCTATTGTTCGATAGGACCTGAATGTGCTGCCCTTTCACTAATGAAAGGAAAGAAGACCCAGCTGGATGGCTTTCAATTCCCTCCAGTTGGAGGACTTCCTGGCCTTCGCTTTGGACCACGGGCCCTGTGCTGACTGATCTCCGAAATGGGCTCCCCACCCCCATGCACTCGCATCTGTCGTTAAGTGTTCGGCCTTCGGAAATGACCATGGAAGGCCCCTCTCTAAATTGGACGGATCTCGCCACCACCAAAGCGCCCTCTTTACCTTTGGAGAGATCCTTATAAGCATGTCCAGCGGATCCGGATATGTCCACTTTCGCAGGATGTCCCCTTGCAGGAGGCAGAATGGAATCTGGCCCACTGAATCGCTGGGATGGCGGCGGTAAGCAGTCCCAGGACTGACATGGCCGTTCTGACAAATACCAACAGGTTGCACTGCACCTGCTTCAAGGCCGACTGAATCCTTTCTATTTTTTCTTCTTGAAGGAATATCTGCTGTCGGACGGAATCTATGCTATAACCCAGGAACCTTATTCTCTGGGCCTGAATCAGGTTGGATGTTCCAGATTTAACAGCCATCCCAAGCTTCTCAGATGAGCCTGAGTCGTCTGAAGATCCAACAGCAGTTGTGTCCTGTTTCTGCAAACATGAGAAGATCACCTAAGTATGGTACCACCGAAATCCCTCTCAACCTCAGAGGTCCTAGTGCTTCCGCCATGACTTTGGTTAACACCTTTGGAGAAGATGACAGGCCGAAGGGTACAGCTCTGAACTGCAGGTGCCAGATGGACGATCCCAGATTGACTGCCAGTCGGAGGAACTTCTGAGAAGACTGAGTAATCAAAATATGAATATAAGCTTCCCGCAGATCGATAGTTGCCATTAAGCAACCTGGGGATAGCAGCTTCCTTACTGAAAAAATTGTATCCATGCGGAAGTGCTTGCACTGATTGGACCTGTTCAGTAGCTTTAGATTCAAGATTAGATGGATTTTCCCTGAAAGCTTTTGGACTAAGAAGATATGCGAGTAGAACCCCTGGCCTTCTTGTTCCCTTGGCACATGAATTATGACCTCCGGCTGCCTCAGTTCCTTCAAAAAGGACGTCATTGCAGAGGCCATCACCTGACACCTTGGGAGACTGGTCACACAAAATCTGGTTGGTGGGGTCCAGGAGAACTCCAGGCCGTACCCCTGGGACATGATATTTCTGACAAAGGCACTTGATGTTGCTTCTTCCCACAATCAGAAAGCCAGAAGCCTCCCTCCCACTGGAAAAGAGATGTCATTGGCTCTTGGACGGCCGCTCCGGGGGTCTGAAGAGTACTCCTCCTTGACCCCTGTTTCTCTGGAAACTCCAACTTCTTTTCTGGGTCTGTTCCTTATTTCTTTGAGTTTGTGAAAAAGGACGAAAATTCTTTCTGACCGGTTGCGTCTTACTTTTTGAAGGGAAAGCCTTTTTCTTATCCGCCGTTCAATCCAGCACTGACTCCAGATCCGAGCCAAAGAGCAGGTCCGCAGAAAGGGGGATTCCGCATAACGTCACCTTGAAAGCAGAGTCTCTTGACCAGGTCTGGAGCCAGATAGCTCTCCTAGCTGAGTTGATCAACGCCGAAGACCTGGCCATCATTCTGATAGATTCAGCCGATGGGTCATATACTTCACGGCTTTTAGAAGGACCGGCAACAACTCCAAAATCTCCCTCCCGGAGGTCCCTGCCTCCACATAATCCCTCAGCTGTTCTAACCAGCAGTCCAAATTTCTCGCCACCACTCTGAAGGCCATAGCCGGCTTGAGGTTGGTCAGGGAAGAGTACCACGCTTTTTTAAGGAGCGAGTCTGCCCTCTTATCCATTGCATCCTTCAGAATGCCCATATCCTCAAAAGCCAGGTCTGTGCGTCTTGAAACCTGCGAGAAGGCAGCGTCCAACCACAGTTTCTTATTCCACACCAGGGACTCTTCTTCCTTGAAGGGAAACCTTCTTCTTAGGAATTTGGAGAAAAAAAGGGCCCCTTTCTGGATCCTTCCATTCTTTCTTTACAGAGTCTGATAAAACCCTATGGACAGAGAAGACTATGTTTAGCTTGTCCCAGCTAAACATAGACAGCTGGACATTCTCCTCCCAGATCTTCAACATCGTATATATTGCTTTCAGCAGGTTGTCCACCTCCTCCAATGAAAGTTTGCATCTTGACGAGCTTGCAACCTTCTCCTCACCATTCTCCTCCTCTGAATCTCCGAGGGATGGAAGGACGCTCTCTCCCTCTTCATCTGAGTCGCTGATATCCTTCTGGCCTGAAAAGAACGGCCAAGGACTGGACGAGGTGCTCTGTTGCAAAGGCGGGTGAAGCATTGGCAGTTTACCCAAAGATTGGACCGATCCATGGGTTTCCAACAATTCCTTTTTGACAGCCGCAAACATGTCACTGCATTGCTGCGAAGATTTTTCTTTTACTAAATCTGCCAAACATGCTTTACAGAGCGGTTCAAGCCATGAATCTCTCAGGGTTTCCTACAAGACGGACACTTTCTTTTAATTGATGAGACCCCTTTTGCCTTGACCTGAAACATAGAAAAGGAGCAGGGCAACAGAAAAAACTACGTCAGGATCCCATCCGGCCGGATCCTCCATAGCCCACCGTCAAAAACCGCTGTCAAGGTGTGAGAGAGGGCGAGGGAGTGAGAGAGAAAGAAGAGGGGGGAGGCTTAGCCCAAAATACTCCTAAGTCATCCCCCTGAGGCGTTGAGCAGAGCGGATTCACTTCTGTGCCACAGAAACAA
Organism: Staurois parvus; assembly: GCF_062004578.1. Lineage (NCBI taxonomy): Eukaryota > Metazoa > Chordata > Amphibia > Anura > Ranidae > Staurois > Staurois parvus. The sequence goes on along the minus strand of NW_028318161.1, from coordinate 7,970,714 downwards.
GCTTCTGTACCAGGGAAGGCAACAAAACCAAAGTGAAAACACCAAAAGAGCCACACTGTAAGGATAGAGGGCACCACTGTAACCCCTTACCTGGGTTAGGCTGGTGGATGATGCGCCTGCTTCCACCGCTACTGCTGGACCCTCTGTTTCCTCCAACATGCAGAGAGCGCAGCTTGCTGAAATATTAACAATGATAATAAGTATAATAGTGAATGTGCTTAGTGATAACACAAAAATTATAATAAAAACACAAAATTTAAATCGATACGCATGTGCAAAAGGATGCACATACATATATTACATCACACGTGCAAAAAATGTGAAGTGAAATATATCTAAATAATACACGCAAACTCAAAGTCCAATGAATATTAAAGGTGAAAAAATTCCAATAATGGAATATTAAAGGTGAAAAAATATATAGTTTTTGGTTGACTGTGTTTCCAATAAACTGTAAAGTAACCACAGGTGAAACAAAACGTGCAGGTATCTGGGTGTAGATAGAGCTTGTGAATCCAACCACCTTCTGGATTAGCCTCTCACCTCATCACTTCGACCCTTGCGGGTCAAAGAGCAGTAATGGATCCCTCTCACAGATCCTCCAGGCACCAAAGCACTCCAAAAACACTTCTCAGGATATAATATTCCCACTCAGCTCTTCTTCAAGTATAGATGAAATATCACTTTCCCAGAACAAAACAGAGGGATCCTCCCATAGTGTAGTATGTTTATTATAGGAACATCAAATCTTGTAATGAAAATAGACTTACGTAGCAGCCAGTCCACATTCGACCCTCATGCTTTCAAATGAGGATATATGTGTGTAAATTGGGTGTACAGCTGAATCCACAGGTGTACCAAGATGGCCGCCACGCCGGAAATACGTCACCGCGCTACGCCGACGCGTTACGTCACAATATCACGTGACTTCATCAGGGCTGTCAATCACAGTGACGATAGCTCTTTATATACCCGGCCAGGATAGAAGGAACTACCCACATACAGGTGTTTCCTTCAATCTCATCACCTTAATACTTCCTGCGGCCGCAGGAAGTATTAAGGTGATGAGATTGAAGGAAACACCTGTATGTGGGTAGTTCCTTCTATCCTGGCCGGGTATATAAAGAGCTATCGTCACTGTGATTGACAGCCCTGATGAAGTCACGTGATATTGTGACGTAACGCGTCGGCGTAGCGCGGTGACGTATTTCCGGCGTGGCGGCCATCTTGGTACACCTGTGGATTCAGCTGTACACCCAATTTACACACATATATCCTCATTTGAAAGCATGAGGGTCGAATGTGGACTGGCTGCTACGTAAGTCTATTTTCATTACAAGATTTGATGTTCCTATAATAAACATACTACACTATGGGAGGATCCCTCTGTTTTGTTCTGGGAAAGTGATATTTCATCTATACTTGAAGAAGAGCTGAGTGGGAATATTATATCCTGAGAAGTGTTTTTGGAGTGCTTTGGTGCCTGGAGGATCTGTGAGAGGGATCCATTACTGCTCTTTGACCCGCAAGGGTCGAAGTGATGAGGTGAGAGGCTAATCCAGAAGGTGGTTGGATTCACAAGCTCTATCTACACCCAGATACCTGCACGTTTTGTTTCACCTGTGGTTACTTTACAGTTTATTGGAAACACAGTCAACCAAAAACTATATATTTTTTCACCTTTAATATTCCATTATTGGAATTTTTTCACCTTTAATATTCATTGGACTTTGAGTTTGCGTGTATTATTTAGATATATTTCACTTCACATTTTTTGCACGTGTGATGTAATATATGTATGTGCATCCTTTTGCACATGCGTATCGATTTAAATTTTGTGTTTTTATTATAATTTTTGTGTTATCACTAAGCACATTCACTATTATACTTATTATCATTGTTAATATTTCTTTTGAGATATTGAATTCCACATTCACTTTATTTATTAATTTGAATGTTAGCGCAGCATTCTTATGGTTTACATTCACTTGATCACTGGTATATGATTTAATGCTAGCAGCTGTTTGGGGTTCTTTTATTATATATATTTTTATTATATATATTTTTTGTATTATTTAACACACATTTGGAGCGCAGGAGGGTCACACCATTATTGCAGCTTGCTGAAACCTGTGGTCCTTTAAAGTTCCCGCCGGTCTCCAGTGCACTGGTGACCCAGAACCGGAAGCACTTGGTGACCTGCCCCCTCCCCATGCATTACAGTGGACGTAACCAGTGCAATCACTACCCCCACCGGAAGTCCCACCCACCAACACGGCATCCCACGCCGGCCGGATCTGCAGAACCACTGGAAGCCGCCTGAAGGCATCCCATGGCCCGGAACCTCAGGAGACCTGGTCTCTGATGGAGAAGGATGCAGCAGGACTGTCTGGTTGATCATCGCTCCCCTGAGCAAGAAAGGAGAGAAAGGGCACTGGAACCCCCCCTCGACGGAGGAAGGAGCTAGGCTGGTCCACGCAATCCATCTGGGAGGTAACGACTGACGCACTCCTCCACTGGAGAGAGTGCAGCCCCCCCCCCCACATTAATCCAGGTTCCCTGCGGTGCTTCTACCATGGCAGAGGAAACACCGTAACTGAGGAATGGTGGAAGAGGCGGACTTTTAAGCTGCGGTGTTTCCTGTGTTATGGGTGGAGCTGCGCTCTCTCCAGGTGCTGTCCTGAAGGGTGAGAGGAGAATATATATATATATATATATATATATATATATATATAAATAAAAATAAATAAACCATGTGGCATAATAACTCTTCTCCGTAATTCTGAAAAACATTACTATCTCCCTTGCTTGTGTTTCTGCGGGAGAGGTAGGTCGCTGTAATAATTTTAGAGTGACACTTACATCAAACAGAAGGTAGCTACAGCTTGCTCCCAAACAGACCTGAAACATACATAAATCTCAATTTCATATGCAAAGCCAGTGCTTAGCATTGCCCCTCCCATGAGGTCCTGCTGTTTCTTGAGGCAGTCCATGACAACAATGCACCAATAGGATGTATGCAAGGTCAAGAACTTCTTAGACAAAATCAAAAGATTTGCTGAGTAGAAGAGAGCTCTCAAGGAAAAAGATGAAGCTACCCAGAGGTGATTACCAATGGCTGACTACAAGTGTACTTTAAACATGTGCATGTATATATTTACTATCCACTCTTACCTCATATACTCTATATCGTACCACATCACTAAGGGCCATTACAGCTTTTAGGCTGGCTAGCAAGTTGCTTCCAAAGAGCACATCAAGGCCAGCCGTAGTCCGAGTTATTTTAGAAAGGGATTTAATAGCCTAAAATGAATACAAAATACATATGAGCAATTAATGAGTGTTACAGAAACATGACATTATTATATCTAGTTCGGTGGCACTTGTTCATTTCTCTATTAAAGCAATTTAACTCATGACTACCATATCTGAATGTACTTCTGATAGACCAGTGAATGTGAAGTTGCTCATTACAGTGATTCATCATGACTTATTATTATATATTTTAGAACGCCGAAGAGTGTTTGTGCATCTTTAGCCACTTTAAGACCAGATTGTCAGACCCAATTTAAAAGCTACAGTGGTATTTCCCAACCAGGGTTCCATGAAATACATATAATTTTTTTTTTAAAGCAGAGGCACTAGAGAATAAATTTGTGGGTGTTTTTCAGGTCAAACGGTATTTGCGCAGCGGTTTTTCAAATGCAATTTTTGGGGGAAAAATACACTTTTTTGAATTTTAATGCACAAAAACATAATATAGTGCCCAATTGTTTGAAAAAGTATAAAAGATAAGTAAACAGATACAAAACATTCATGCTTTAAAACTGCGTACGCCCGTGCAACGACAAGCTACGTAAATTTGTTAATATCCAAGGGGAACCTTTCAAAAGCTTTTTTTGAATTTTAACGCATAAACACAACATAATACCCAATTTTTGGTAAAATATAAGAGATGATGTTACACCGAGTAAACATGTAAAGATTTAAAATTGAGTACACCCGTGCAACGGCAACAAATTATGTAAATTTTACTATGCATAGGCAACGCTTTAAAAGCCTTTACAGGTTACCACTTTAGAATTACATAGGCGGTCTGGTGCTAGAATTACTGCCCATGATCTGACATTTGCGGCAATACCTCACATGTGGGCCAATCGCTGTTGGTGTGTGGGACTGATGCGTGTGTTCACCTTTGCGTGGGGGTGCTTTAAAAATGTATTTATTTATTGTTTTTACACTGTCGCTTTACTTTTTTTTTTTTTTTAACCACTTTTATTGTTGTCACAAGGAATGTAAACATCCCTTGTGATATCAATAGGCAGAGACAAGTACACTTTATGGAGAGATCTGGGGTCTTATATCCCTTCTCAGCTCAGAAACCGAAAGTGATTTATGCTCATTGCTTCCTGTTTCCTATATCATAGAGACAGACAGAGCGGCATTGGTCTTTGTCTGCTTCTAGGATCAGCTTGCAGAAGCATCGGCTGGTCGATCAGGTGTGTCGGTGGGGGGAGGTTGTGGTGTTAGTGGCCAGTCCCCTCCTGCTGCTTGTAAAAGCAATCCAGCGGCTCGTTAGCTGCTCATATTGCTATTACAAGAGAGCTGACAGTCAGCTATAAACCCTGCCGCTTGCCCACAGCAGGGCAAAATATATAAAAAACCCTCTTGCCCGGCACCCTGAACTGCATCTCCCGGGTGTCAGGTGATAGGAATTGCACATCCCTGATGCACAGTTGCACCAGATTCTGTGTGATCCAGTTTTAGTAAATCCTCACCTATGTCTATATGCAAATCATTGTAAAGAGAAAGAGAGAGGCACAGTGCAATCTGCAGGCTACAAAAGTGTTTGTAAATAAACTGCCATTGAACACAATGATTGATTGTTGTAGCAGTAACTTGATCATGAACCTCAATGACTGGTTAGCATTAGTCTAAGATCTGTAGCTGTCAGTGACAGCAAGGTCACAGAAATAGGTTTATGCACAGCCGCATGCGCTTGATTCACTCCTGCAATGTAGATTAAAGTTCTAGTGGCCTGAAATCATGGGAGCCATGGTGAAGCTTAAGATGTGAAGGTATTGACTCCAGTGCATATATTTATAGAGAGTCTATAGACTTATTCTATGAAGTGTAAGTAGGCAAGAAAAGACAGCTGTAAAGTGCAAGGCTGAACTAAGGATTTTTCTTTCCTTTGGCACCACTCACCTCCTTGGCCACAGAAATCTTGTCACCACCAATACACATGATTATTTGTTTTAGAAGCTCCAGATTGTTAAGAATTTCTGTTATAGCCTCTGAACACTCCACAATTCTCCCAACCTGCAAGAAACAAACTAGATTAAAACAACAGATGAAAGAAATATAAATGCTGCAACCTACATGACAATTTTATGTAGCTCTCCCAAAATTATAGGGCTAATGCAAACTATCCTGCATGTGCCAGAAAAAAAAAAGAAGTATTACTTTTAGCCTCTTTACAAGTGAACATAATAGACAGAAATTTTTGATTTTTTTTCAGACAAGATACCAAAACAAAGCATCATTCTTGAGAAAGAACCCTAAAATTGTAATCCTGTAGGCAAATCTGTCATGAGATAATTACAGGGGCTGCTGTTGATATTCTTTAAAGTGGCTGTAAAAGTAAAAGGTTTTTAACCTGATCTCGGTCCAGCGCTGTGCACACCTGCAGTAGCTCCTCTCCTAGCTCAGCTAGGAGCAGCAGGAACCATTGGCTCCTACTGCTGTCAGTCAAAACCCCTGAGAATAGGGGGCAGGGCCAAGACAGGCTGTGTGTCTGAATAGACGCAAACAGACCGTTTTGGAAGCAAGCCTGTACGAGTACTCCCATAAGAAGCAGCTTCCTATGGTGGGCACTCTACAGAGGGAAGGAGCCAGGAGCACCAACAGGGGACCCGAGAAGAGGAGGATTAGGGCTGCTCTGTGCAAAAGCAATGCACCGAGCCAGTAAGTTTAACATGTTTATTTTAATGAAAAAAAAAGTGAGGTTTATAATTGCTTTAAACAATATAGGCTACCTGGCTGTTATAGTGATCCTATGGCTTAGGTATTGCCTGAGTCACTGACATGAAACAAGTATACTGATGCACAAACTCAGAACATCTCGTTTGCATTCTTGTTCCAAGTTAGAGATTCAAAGATTTTAAGCTAAAATTCAGCAATAGCAGCTTCCATTTTTCTCTCCTGAGGTGAAACAAAAGGAATGCAAGCACTCCGTTGCATCTACTATCCCATAGCAAGTTTTATACAGTTGAAATGTTTACTGAAGGTTCCAAGCGAGCTTCAACGTTCTGCGTCCCCTTCATTAGGGTATTGATAACTATACAATATTTGCCATTAAACACACCTCCCAGAGGATTTACCCCCCTTCCTGACCAGGCCATTTTTTGCATTACGGCGCTGCGTTACTTTAACTGACAAGTGAGCAGTCATGCAACGCTGCACTCAAATGAAGATTACGTCCTCTTTTTCCCACAAATTCAGCTTTATTTCGGTGGTATTTGATCGCCTGTGTGTTTTTTATTTTTTGAACTATAAAAAAGGCCGACAATTTAAAAAAAAAAAAAAAAAATTTTTTACTTTTTGCTACTAAACACGTCCACTAAAAAAAATTAAAAAAAAAAAAAAAAAATTTCGTCATAAATTTATGCCAAAATGTATTCTGCAACACGTCTTTGCTAAAAAAAAAAAAATTCCAAAACGTGTAAATTAATTGGTTTACGTAAAAGTTGGTATATATACTGGGATTTTTTTTTTTTTTTCATTTTTACTAGTAATGGCGGCAATCAGCAACTTAGAGGGACTGCGGCGGACATTCTGACACTGGAGGGAACTGACTTGGTGTCATTGATATCCCCAGTGACACCAATACAGTGATCTGTGCTAAAAAAAAAAAAAAAAGCACTGACACTGTACTAATGGCACTGGGCAGGAAGGGGTTAACATGAGGGTCGATCAAAGGCTTAACTATGTGCAGGAAATGTTTTACTGGGGGGTGGTGTATGTGTTTTTCACTGTGAGCACACTGCTCTGGATGGCTGTGCTGAGCAGTGTGCCCGAGCTGACAGGGAGGAGGACTGTTAGTCTTCCTCCCCGTTGGTGATCACTGGAAATCACCGTGCGCCGGCTAGTAACTACCAACCGGGGCTCGGTGATTGACAGCGTGCCCCCTACCCGGAAATGCAAAATCAAGTATATATACATGATTTTGCACAACAGTGTAGCAGTATTTCTGCTATAGGGTGGCCGGGAAGCGGTCAATTGCATTTTCTAGCGTTTTGCCAAATAACAACCTCCCATTATGGGGAATGTCACAGAAGGCTTGTGTGGAAGCTCCACCTGCCCTCCAGTGATGCAACCACAAAGCTCATTTGGCTGTGACTGAATGTGCCAGCCCTCATACTAAGTCTATTAAAGTGGTTTTGTGCTATAAAAATAAAACAATCAATCACAGTGATATAATTAAAGAAATAACCAAGAAATGCACAAGTAAAAGCTGATCAGCATTGAATAAAAACATCAAACACCAACTGCGGTCTCTGAAGCTAATCTTACGCAATGATGTCACAGGGGAGGTGCCGCGTGATGCGTTTCATCATAATCAGATGTCTTCCGGGGCTAGAGCCCGGAAGAAAAGTGCATTTCTTGGTGTTAAATGTTTTGAGAATAATCTGCACTATGAGCAGCAAATTTTTTTTCTTCCCATGAACTATATATTTACTGTGGAGTGGATGAGGATCTATGCAGTTTGGCCTTGAACTTTATTAATAAAGTGCATGCTGACATCCCATAATTAAGGGGTCAAGCTGTCTGGTAAGCTTCCATTTTGTAGTCACAGTAGTGTTTTGTCATGTGGGTGTTTACGCAAGCTTGAAGGAAGAATTGTAGTCACTTATTATAAAGTGCGACTGTCTTTATCCCTTTAAAAGGGACTTTTGCAGATTATTATTGGGACTCACATTGGAGCACTTTATCGTTTATTCATTGTGCACGATTGTACATATATGAAATATTCAATATTTTTATTAGTTTCATGAATTTATGATAATTTGATGAATTTGATTATTTACACTTATTATTACCTTATTTATTTATATCACCGTGATTGTTTTATTTATTAGTGCAACACCAGTTATTTATATGCATGTTGAAGAAAGGATATCCTCCTTTTGTGTTTGCAGATTTATATATTTAATGCAGTTTTTACAGTTTAATTTTGTTATTTTATACAATTAAAGTGGTTGTAAAGGCTCAAAGTTTTTTACCTTCAGGCATTCTATGCATGAAGGTAAAAACCTTCTCTGTGCAGCAGCTCCCCCAGCACTCCTAATACTCACCTAAGCCCCCTCTCGTTCCAGCGACATGCACTGGAGTCTCAGCAATTCCGGGACTCCCTTTCCGCTAAGACAGGCTCCTGCTGCTGTCAATCACAGCCAGGGGGAAGAGAGGGGGTGGGGCAGGGCCAAGCCAGGGCTCCGTGTGTGAATGGACACACAGAGCAGCAGGTGAACCCATAGCAAGCTGCTTGCTGTGGGGGCACCCAACAGGCGGGAGGGGCCAGGAACGCCTGCAGGGGACCCGAGGAGTATCTGGTTCCTTTGTGCAAAACCACTGCAGAGAGCAGGTAAGTATGATGGGTTTGTTATTTTATTAAAAAAAAATGTAAGCCTTCAATATCACTTTAAAGCCTCCACCAAAGGTCAGCTGCCAGGTTCAACTCCTCCAGAACCATGCTAAATCCTGCATGTTCTACTTTGAATTAAAGGCCAAGGGAGATGGGGTGGGAATCTTCCTATCCCCACAGAAAACTTTTCAGGTTCTTCACTCTCCTCCCTCTATGTCCCTCTCATCGTTTGATGCTCACTGTATAAAAGTTCTTTAAGAACTGATGTGATCTACCAGCCCCCAGGAACAGTATCAACTTTCTTGGTGACTCCTCTGCCTGCCTACCCTACTTTTTGCTCTTCTGAATTTTCCAGTCATTGGCGACTTCAACATCCCTGTTAATACTAAACACTCCTGCTACTTCTAAACTTCTTAGTAAAACCTCCTAATTTGATCTGAAGCAATGGGTACATGCTGCTACCCACTCTGATGGCAACACCCTTGACCTTGTATTCTCCTACCTATGCACTCCATCCAACCTCTCAAACAGTCCTTTTTTTCCTCTCTGATCATCACCCTATTAGTTTCACTCTCTCCCTGCCTTCCAACACCTCTCCCTCCAAATGGCTAACAAATACCTGTACAGACCTTCGCCACTTTAACCCTTCTCTTCCCTGCTACTGACCACCTCTATCACAAAATCTCACTGCTGTCTGCCTCAATTTAGCCACTTCTGTCTACAATCTCTGTCCTCCACCCTGGACAAGCTCACCCCTCTCACTACACACAGAATTAGGGCCAGACCCCTACAACCCTGGCAGACATACGACACCAAAAGCCTCAAAAAATGCAGCTGCGCTCTTGTGCATCTGTAGCGTAAGACTAAGTCTCAGAAAGACTTCAACATATAAAAAAAACTGCCCTCCAAAAATACAATTCTTGCCTCCACACTGCCAAGCAGACCTATTTTATAACTCTCATTAACATTTTCTCATCTATTCTCCCTCAACTCTTCTCTTCCTTTAACTCTCAACTTCTTCATCCACCACCTCCACCCACTAACTCACTACCTGCTCAGAAGATCGCCAATCGCTTAAAAAATAAGACTGATACAATTTGTGATGAAATCTCCACTGGTACACTCAACACTTCCCTTATTCAACCCTGCTACTATAAACGAGGTTGCTAAACTTTGTTCTAAAGCCCACCTAACCACTTGTCTCCTGGACCTTACTCCCTCTCAAACACTGCAGTCACCCTCTGGCACTATCCTACACTCTCTAACTCACATCTTCAATCTCTTCCTCTCTTCTGGCATCTTTCCCAACACTCTAAAACATGCACTTGTTACCCCCATACTTAAAAAGCTTTCCTTAGACCCCACTAATCCTATCAACCTACGCCCCATCTCCTTGCTCCCCTTTTCCTACAAACTCTTTGAATGTCTGGTCTACAACCGAGTAACCACCTCATTAAAAATAACCTTATGATCCTCTTCAGTCTGGAGTTTGCCCTCAACACTCCACAGAAACTGCTCTCCTAAAACAAACAAATTATTTACTAACAGCTAAATCCAATGGACACTATTCTGAACTCTATTTCTGGACCTTTTGCCTGCCTTTGATAAGGTTTACCACCCCCTCCTTCTCAAGAAAAAAACCAAAAAAAAAACCAAAAAAAAAAAAAACACTTTACTCCTTTGGTTTCCTTGACTGTGCTCTTCATTAGTTCCCATCCTACCTATCCCAACATACCTCCAGGGTCACTTACAATGCTACTTCCTCCTCTTCCTTTCTTTGTCGGGGACCCCAAAAGATTCTGTTTTTGAACCTCTCCTATTCTCAATCTACACCTCAAAACCAAGCTCTTGATATTTCTTCCCCCACGTACCCCTCCCCCTGATTTCTCAGTCAAGATCAATGACACGACCATCAACCTATCCCCACATGCCAGGGTGCTAGGAGTAATCCTGGACTCTGAACTCTCCTTTTGGACTCACATTCAATCACTTTGCAAAGCTTGTCGTCTCAACCTCCAAAACATCTCCAAAATACGCCCCTTCCTAACTACTGACACCACAAAGTTCCTAATTCATTCCCAGGTTATCTCTCGCCTTCACTACTGCAACTCCTACCTCACTGGCTTACTTTTACATAGGCTATCCCCACTCCATTCCATCATGAATGCTGCTGCCAGGCTCATCCACCTTACCAACTATTTAGCGTCTGCCACCCGTCTGCCACTCGCCCAATTAAATTCAAAATACTAAGAACAACTTAAAAAGCCATCCACAACTTGGCCCCCACCTACATTACTAACCTAGTCTCAAAATACCAACCAAATTGCACTCTTTGTTCCTCCCAAGACCTCCTGCTCTATAGTTTCATTGTCACCTCCTTCCATGCTCGCCTCTAGGACTTCTCCCAAACTTATCCCATCATATGGAATTCACTACGCTAATCTGTCCGACTATTTCTACTATTTAAACTTTTCTCTGCAAAAAAGCCTATCCTGCCTCCATCTAACAACTGTACTTTTATTTTTCCATCAGCTCATCCCCCACAGTTATTACCTTTTGTATCACTTGACCCTCCCCTTTTAGATTGTAAGCTCTAACGAGCAGTGCCCTCTGATTCCTCCTGTATTGAATTGTATTGTACCTGTACTGTTTGCCCTCATGTTGTAAAACGCTGCACAAACTGTTGGTGCTACATGAATCCTGTATAATAATAATATTAAAAGACAATTTCTTAATGTTTTAAACCTCAAAGTTAAAGCTGTTGCTGGTCGACAGGCAAACCTGTCAGAGTCTGAGAGGAAACCAGTCTGACTGTCAAACCTTCATGAGCACGCAGCACAGCAGGGAGCAACAGAAACAAATCTTTACCTCAAGAGAGAAGGTCTGGCAAGACTGCAGAGCGAAAGGGAGAGAAGCCAATTCCTCTGCCACCTTCTAAGACTTTTTACACTATTGCTTGGTGACTGACAGTCATTATCCCTTTCCTGCCCCATCTCCCCATCCCCTGTGACCTCATCCACGGCCCCTCTCAGATTGAAAATAAAGCCAGGAGAGAAGGAAGGGGGGGGGGGGGTATACTTGCAGCAACCAAAGAATTTACCAAATACAATCAACAGATTGCCTGGAGCATGACCAAAAAGAGAGGAACCCTTCAGTTGGGGAGGGGCTGTCTTTTATTTAGGAAGACATGGTCCTGTGGGTGAGACAGACTTTGCCTACCTGAAACTGGAAACACATCCTCCTCAATCAAAAAGAACACAGTGAATAACCGAAGACAACTAATGAAATAATGTATTAACTCAATACAACACAGAATTATAGGGTGGGAATCCATGCTGTCCTGGAAGATTCATGGAAAAGGAGTTACCAGGTAATTAACTCTTGCTTTTCCAATTTATCTTCCAGGACAGCACATGAGAGGATATTATAGAAATAACCTGTTTGGGCAGGGCTACTGCTTCCAGGAACAATTCTACAAGGCTTAGTCCAATAAGAACAGCAGGGCAATCTGGATGTGTCAAAACACTGTATGAAAACTGGACTATGTGGCAACTAGTAGAGCTGTTGAGGCAAAACAACTTATTCTCTGTTCAGGCTGAGGCCAAAGACTTGTGAAATGACCCAAAACCACTGGAAGGTTTGACTTTTACAATGATGTACCGTGTGCTCTGAATAGGTGAATGTAATCCTCCTGCCTATGGTGTTCTTAGACACCCAAGCAACTTACTTGCATCTTGTGACTAGTACCAAAAAGGCTCTTTACCTTTTCCCTATCATTTGGATTGCTTAAAATAAAATAGTATGACTTTACTTACCATCTTAGGATTTTATTCAGACCCTCAGAACGATTATAACAAATAACCAGTCTGGGATAATTGTATAGTGGGGTTTCATGAAAGCTTTATAGCTACTTGCACTGTGGTCCTAAAAATACTGTCTGTGTCCAACAGTGTACAAAAAAGGGTTAATTTATGAGCTGTACCGTGACTAGATGAGCCCTATAATAATTAAAGATCATTTCTATCTCAGAAAACAAAGACATGCTGGATTGCTGAATAGTCACTAAGCCACTCAGTGGTCTTGGGGTATACAATTGGGGCTTGGAGCATTAGATCATTGCACTGTCTGTGTAGCATGGCAGCACCAAAAGGGTTTTGGCTATCAAGCGCTGTAAGGAAAAACCTTGAACCCCACCAGGGATTACAGGCAGTAATGGGAAAGGCAGGAAAAACCTTCATAACGAAGGAATGTGCCTAGCCTTGGCCACCATCTTTTCCTCTAGGGGAAGGAATTTTGAGATTTTCCCGTTTACTTCCACGCAGTCAGGTCAGCATCAGAAAGCAGCTACAAAACCTACTTAGTAATTTACAGTGCTGCTATACAAATGCATAGTAAATATTAAATTGCATACGAGTGATACGCAAGGACAATCAGATAGTATACAAGCAGATACAATGATAACTCTCACATTACATAATCTTCATATGAGAGATACCCATGGACACCCAGGACATTAGGTTCTTGTATTTATCTTAGACATTTCAGCTCCAATGCCAAACATAACCAAAATTCTTATGCCAATGCCTATGACCTTTCTCCCCTCTGAATGCTGGTACAGCAACTACGTAAGTGTTCTGCACACCCAAACACCCACATTTAAATGCAATGTAAAGCAGAAAGGAAGTGGGTAAATCAGCAATGGGCAAACTACGGCCCGGCGGACCTTTTAATCCGGCCAGCGGAGCTAGGCTCCCGCTAGGCTCCTCTCACAGTCCGCCCTGAAGACCGGTGTAGCATGAAAATCTGTCTCCTATGAGGATCTGTCCCCCTCGACGTATCTGCGCATGTGCCGGAGATCGCCGATCGGCTGCTAATGCCTGAAACTGGCACATGCGCAGATACGTCGAGGGGGACAGATCCTCATAGGAGACAGATTTTCATGTTACACCGGAACGGCGCGGGAACACGGCGAGAGGACCGCGCGGAGCAAAGGTAAGTGAATTGACACAGGGGGGACTTGGGGACTTAATATGGGGGATGAATTACTATGGGGGATGAATTACTATAGGGGGGATGAATTACTATGGGGGATGAATTACTATATGGGGGATGAATTACTATAGGGGGGATGAATTACTATAGGGGGGATGAATTATTATATGGGGGATGAATTACTATATGGGGGATGAATTACTATATGGGGGATGAATTACTATATGGGGGATGAATTACTATATGGGGGATGAATTACTATATGGGGGATGAATTACTATATGGGGGATGAATTACTATATGGGGGATGAATTACTATGGGGGATGAATTACTATATGGGGGATGAATTACTATATGGGGGATGAATTACTATATGGGGGATGAATTACTATATGGGGGATGAATTACTATATGGGGATGAATTACTATGGGGGATGAATTACTAGGGGGGATGAATTACTATATGGGGGATGAATTACTATATGGGGGATGAATTACTATATGGGGGATGAATTACTATATGGGGGATGAATTACTATATGGGGGATGAATTACTATATGGGGGATGAATTACTATGGGGGATGAATTACTATGGGGGATTATTTACTATGCTTACTATGGGGGAATATTACTATACTTACTATGGATGACACATACACATCATTCATCTACTCTTGGTCCAGCCCCCGGGTCCAATATATGAACCCATTGCAGCCCTCAAGTCAAAAAGTTTGCCCACCCCTGGGGTAAATAATGAACTATTTTACAAATGACAGGTGCCCTGCCCAATGTTTGAAGTCTTACTCCACTCCAGCACCATATGGGACATTTTGATCCTGGTGCATGTTAGGTTATGCAGATAATTACTTCAAGAACCTGACCCTGTAGCAGTAACAGAACATTCATATTGACTTACTATACCTATTCTGTTAGGATGATTGTGTAAATAAGATGTACTGACATTTTGTAACATATGCTGCAGCACTTAACTTAAACATTCCCAGTCAGGTATAAGCTTCAGAGTGATATCATGATCAATCATGATACCACATCTACAGGCCACATTGTTGCCCATAATCCTGCATTATGTGCTGCAAGGTACATATCACATGAATGGGCTGTCTGAAATGGCAGCAAAATGGCCTGTAATCCCAGCTACACAACCAGTCATACAAGACGTTTATACTACTGTATAGAACCTAGAAAAGAATATAGTGACCACATAACCTAATTTAAAGGGCCCAGTGCTGTAACCAATATTTCTTCATATATTCAACTACAATGTTAAGACCACCCCCAGAGGAAGAATGTATTAAATACAATAATATATGATGAGGAAACCTGCTAAAGTTATTTCATGAATTATATGCCTACAAAGGAGATTTTTCTTCTCCTTCCACCCCCCCCCCCCCCCCCCCCCCCCCAATCTACCTCCAATTGTACACACTTTTGCACACTGGTACTGACTAGTATTCCAGTTTTTCTTTTCTCCCTCAGTTTTTCTCCATCACTGAGCTAATATGACCCCAGCACCGATGGAGATGAGCAGGGGAGGGTCAAACAAGGATACTGTGCAGGAAACCAACATCCTCCTTATCAACCAACAATGTCATTGGTTGTCAGGTTGCCAACACCTAGAAGGTTGTTATGGTGCACAATGAAAACCTCTGGCTTTGTGTAACTAAAAGGCTTGTTCCACACGCTGGCTTGTATACCTATACCTTTATCATGTATGACCGGCCTTACACTCCTCTTATTAGTCACTTCACAGTGAAGCCTTAGCTCCTACCCACAGAGATAGGGGGAGGAAAGCTACCCAACTCATGACTAATTACTACCACATGTTGCTAGAGTGTGCAGAAAAAAACAAGACATATATTCACATACATATATATATACACATAGACTATAAAAATCTGTTTATCTTACTTTTACTAATCTAGAACAAATGGAAATATAACAACTCAATTATTCTATTAAGATCCAACACATTCATACATATGTTAGTAATGTTAATAAGCAGATTTTAGATTAAGGAAGGCTTCTAACAAGCACAGTGCATGATTTATTGCTCCTCCCATTAAAGAATAATCCAGCAACCTGTATTTTGCCTATTTTGGTGGTTTTTGAGGACATGTCTGGTTAGGTACACGTTACTACTTTTATCTGTTGATGCTGTCCACTCTCTAAAACATATAAAAGGGGTTATCTACTAAGGCTGGAGAGTGCAAAATTTGGTGAAGCACTGCATATAAACAAATCAACTTCCAGATTTTATTGTCAAAGCTTAAATGCACAAGCTGAAATTAGAAGTTGACTGGCTATCATGCACAGCTGCACCAGATTCTGAGTGCTCCAGCTGTAGTAAATCTCCCCCATAGTAAAATAACAGCTGAATCATTTATTTACTAGTAAATATCTATTATATAATGTTCAGATGATAAATTCTCACACAACCACAGCAAGTTAAGATCAAGCATCATTAGCCCTAGAGAAGGAGACGTAGTCCCAAAGGTGCACGGACTTATCCCGGAATTAT
Source organism: Staurois parvus (assembly GCF_062004578.1). Classification (NCBI taxonomy): domain Eukaryota; kingdom Metazoa; phylum Chordata; class Amphibia; order Anura; family Ranidae; genus Staurois; species Staurois parvus. The sequence continues at coordinate 7,954,537 of NW_028318161.1, read as the reverse complement.
AAAAGAATAACAACGTATAGTACATTCCTCGGTACACAGGCACTGCACCTACTGATGGCGTGAAGCACACTTTTATTTCACCACACATAGGACGCTGTGATATCTCTACATTGTCAAGCAGCCAATTTTTTTCCGCTTGATACAGACTATAGTCACAGCCATAAGCATCTAATTTATGCTTAATATTTCTCTTTTGACAGGAACCTATAAGTTATTAATTAAATATAATTTATTTTAAAACTTTTGCTTTCATTATTGGTTAACATGTTGCATCATGGTACAATTTTTTTTCGGTACTCACATGATCTATAGTCACAGAATGCTCTTATCCTGTAACAGATGAATAATAGATTGCATGGCTGCCAGCAAAAGCACAAACACCTTCCAAGAGATCTAGCCCTTATATGCTGATATATGTGCAATATTATTTTACGTTCATTACAGGGACTTCATTTGACCTGTTTTCTGTAGACTCTCCACATTTTTCAAGTGCCTATCAATAGAATTTATCTTACATATTCTCATCTTTATGTCTCCAGAATTGCACTTGTCTGCCCCTGAACTGCCCTCTATGGGGGAGGTTTACTAAAACTGGAGTGCACAAATCTGGTGCAGATCTGCATACAAACCAATCAGCTTCCAGGTTTTATTGTCAAAGCTTAATTGAACAAGCTTAAGATAGCAGCTGATTGGCTACCATACACAGATGCACCAGATGTGGAGTGCTCCATTTTAAGTAATTCTCCCCCTCTTTGGGACAATAGATGCAAGAAGAATGTTTTTTCTATCTTGGGATAGAATAAGGAAGGTTTAGAACCCTTGTCTGGTTTAATGTTATCCAAGACTCTGTTACAGAGCTTTACCCTAACTTCCTGTTTTGCTGACAAGTTTCAACAGACAGGCAGTGAAGGCAAATCTGCAACAGGGATACGGCATGCATTTTTCTATTGTGCTTTTTTTCATATTAGTGCAAACTCCGAGGGACAGTAAATTGTGAGGGCCACCATCATCAATGATAACTGCATTGCAGAGCTTCACTACCGATACTTGAACAGAATTGCACCTGTGATATTGACAGCAACTTCACTGAGTCATCCGGATGATAAAGTCCTCTCTGCAGGTCCTCTTTATAGTTTTGGGCAATGTGAATTGGTTCCAGGGCCTGAAGGAAACGCTCCAATATGGCAACACACAGATTCACTTGTTCTCTGTAGATAGAACACAACATATAGATTAGATGGACTTACAGCAGACACTATGTGGAATCTGTCAGTCCCCTTTCACTGCTCACACAGCAAAGGTCCCCTAAACATTCCAAATTCATTTTTCTACATTAAAGTTTATGGTCAGCCAACATTTATTTGATAGATGTCACCCATCATGGCCCCAGTGTCAGGATATGGGAGATGTGTGTCACCTGTCATGGCTCCTCAGTGTCAGGGTATGAGGGATATGTGTCACCTATCATGGCTCCTCAGTGTTAGGATATGGGGGATATAGGTCACCTGTTATGGCCTCTCATGTCAGGATATGGGGATATATGTCACCTGTCATGGCTTCTCGTCAGGATGTGTGGGACAGATGTCACCTTTCATGGCTCCTCATGTCAGGATATGGGGGACAGATGTCATCCATCATGACTCCTCGGTGTCAGGATATGGGAGATATAGGTCACCTGTCATGGCCTCTCATGCCTGAATATATGTCACCTGTCATAGCCTCTTATGTCAGGATAGTGGGATAGATGTCCCGGCTCCTCAGTGTCAGGATATAGGTCACCTGTCATGGCCTATCATGCCTGGATATATGTCACCTGTCAAGGCCTCTCATGTCAGGATATGTGGGACAGATGTCACCTGTCATGGCTCTTCTTGTCAGGATAGGGGGATAGAGGTCACCCATCATAACTCCTCAGTGTCAGGATGTGGGGAATACAAGTCACCTGTCATGGCCCCTCATGTCAGGATGAAAGACAGAGGTCACCTGTCATGGTCCCTCATGTCAGGATATATTTCACCTGTCATTGCTCCTATGTCAGGATATAAGGGATAGATGTCACCTGTCATGGCCCCTCATGTCAGGATATAAGTAATTATGTAACCTGTCACGGCCTCTCATGTCATAATATGAGGGATAGATGTCACCTGTCATGGCCCCTCATGTCAGGATATAAGTAAGATATGTCACCTGTCATGGCCTCTCATGTCAGGATATGAGGGATAGATGTCACCTTTCATGGCCCCACATGTCAGGATATGAAGGACAGATGTCACCTGTCTTGGCCCCTCATGTCAGAATATGAGGGATAGATGTCACCGTTCATGGCCCCTCATGTCAGGATATGAAGGATAGATGTCACCTGTCATGGCCCCTCATGTCAGGATATAAGAGATAGATGTCACCTGTCATGGGACCTCATGACAAGAAATGAGGGATAGATGTCATCTGACATGGCTCCTCAGTGTCAGGAGAGGGGGATATATGTCACCTGTCATGGCCTCTCATATCGGGATATGTCACCTATCACAGCTCCTCATGTCAGCATATGAGGGATATAGGTCACTTGACATGAAGAGTGGGGGGATACCACGGGCTCCTCCTTTGCGGGGTTTATATGTCCCCTGGGGCATATATTGGGATATAGGGAACCATAGCGCCCCCTGTGGCGGTGGAAGGACACACGGCCTCAAATTGGATAACGAAGAGCGCCCCCCAGTGACGACAGAGGACGGTCAGCACCTGTTGGGACTAGCCATGAGGCGAAAGATGACTTCCAGGCGGAAGGCGGGAAGCCTTTCTGACAGGGTGCTGAGCGGCAGGCTGAGAGCCGCGGTCTTTAGATTCCTCAACTCCTCTATGGGCTCCCCCAGACCGGACAATATGTTCAACATCTCCTCTATAGAAGCCGCCATCTTCCTCCTCCCAAACAGTTCCGCCGCTACAAAACGCAGAAAACTAACGTCACACCGCACCCTAGGGGCTTCTGGGAGATGCCGGAGTCTTCCGCCCCTTTCTCCGCCCACCTCTAGAACACTCCGAGCGTCAACTCAGCGCTGAATGAGGGGCGTGTTAATGATCATTGTGGTGATGGCTACATCTGTGGGGCTGGACAGTGCATACCTCCAAACAGTATGGAAGGCGTGAGGAGGGATCCTCGTGTATTCTCCACTCTCCCTCTTTTGGGTTTGATGTATAGCGCGCTAAGGCGTGTGTACATTGATTAGACTGAGGTAAGAAGGCGCCATAGTGACTATGGTGCCTTGTCTGTGCTGAGCAGTGGTAGATGGAGCGGTGAGCAGCAAGGAGATGATGTGCTACACTCCCCTTCACAGCATGGAGAGAAATGGTCTCTCACAGCAATACAAATGTGTGTATATATATATGGCCACCCACCTGATATTGAGGCATGAACACCACCCACGCCCATCTACTAACCTGCTCAATTTGCAATGTGTCAGTCACTCATCACATGACCCCAAAGTCACTGTGGTAGCGTCTCTCTGTGATTAGCAGCTTCCAGGGGCATCAGCCAGGTATATACGTGGTAGAGCTTTATACACAGGAGAATATGAAAGAAAAGCTGCTCCAGGCCAGATTCTGTTCACATGGCTGCACCACACATCAATTGGTGCTGACCTAAGCTGTGATTGTAGACACGTGAAGAAGTAGAAAGCAGGCTGGCCACACTATAATGATGGTGCAGATAGAACATTTATTGACATCCTCAGTAAAATGACGGTACAAACAAAACCGCTCCCATAAGGAAAAGACACATTTCACACAAACGTGCTTAGTCATTACTATATTAAATCAATCAATGATGTTTTATCTGCAACATCGTTTTAGTGCAGCTAACCTGCTTTCTGCTTCGTCACGCTTTCTATGTGGTATAAAGCCACAATGCGTAAAGGCCCACTACGTCACGCTTTAATAAGTGTACACCTATATCCTTTATTTCACCTTCACACTATTCCATTTTATGTTTTGAAAAAACAGATTAAGGAGAAAGTAGTGATGAAAACAAATGTTTGAGTTGAGCCATTTATTTCTGAACATTAATCTTCATAATCTGCAATATTTGGGGCATGGCAAGGACATGTCCTTTGCTTCCACACTTCATGCTATAATATGACCCCACCCGCCTTTCCTGTCTCACAAAGTTGGTTTGTATGTTTAGAGGAATGCGTGACTTTATAGGGTGTTATATGTTTATAATCTACTTAATAACTGTTTAGAGCAGACGTGCTCAAATTGCTGCCCAGTGCTTTACAGGGCACTATTTCTCTGACACCAAAAGTGGAGCACTATTCATCCCACTGCCTACTGACACCAACAATGGAGCACTATTCTTCCCACTGCCTACTGACACCAACAATGAAGCACTATGCTTGCCACTGCTTACTAAGACCGACAATGGAGCATCATTTCTGCCGCTGACACCAAAAATGGAGCACTATTCCTCCCACTGACAGCAATGATGGGGCACTGTTCCTCCCACTAATACCGATAAGGCTCTATTCCTCCCACTGATATCAATAATGGAGCACTATAGGGTATGAGCACAGACCAATGAAACTCAGATGTTCCATGCATGAGGCTATTTTGACCACTGAGTATCTTGTGCCTTACCTGTTTGGTGTAATCATGGCTGTATCCCAGTATAGTTGGGGGGGTGCTTGTGCAGTGTGACAGTGAAGAGAGATAGAAAGTTAGAATAAAGAGGAACCCCTAATGAAGGTGGTGCTGAACCTATGGCCCATGGAGCCCTCTGATGTGGCCTGCTACCATAAGCTCTGGGATGGCGTGTTGGCAAGCCTAGATTATGGAAGCGGAGGAAGCAGGTGTCAGCATAGGGAGCAGGAGCCACGTAAGCCAATGTTTCTTCTGTAACGCTGGCTCCTGTCCCAGGCAGAGTGACACCAGGTGCACTTCGCCTGGGACCTTTCTAGCAGCCTAGCAATGCCAGCAGAAGCTGGAAGAGAAAAATGTTGGGTTATTAAACATCACATAGTTTTGAAAAGGGCATATTAGCACTTTTAAAAAAGGGTTATAAGCTGCTTTCACACTGAACTGCGGGTGCAGCAAAGTGCAGTTCGAGTTAGCTGCACTGAGCCATAGACTTCTATTCTAGCCTGCGGGTTTGGTGAACTTTCCAAAACCACACCAAAACAAGTGAATGCAGGATTTTTGGTGTGCTTTCAGAAAGTGCACCACACCTCAAGATCTAATAGAAGTCTATGGCACAGCATAGAGACTGGTGTAACGTCAGGGTTCACAATGGCGACCCCGCCCCATGCTCCAAGGGGCTCTTGCGGCCTAGCTGTCACATTCTGTTTTACACTTGGACAGGAGGAGCGATGAGGGCGGCATATACAGGAACTAATCCTCTCCACTTTCCTACTGAAATCCGGCTTCTCTCCCTCCCACCAGCATTCAGCGGCTGCAGTAGGAAAATGTTCATTATGCTATTCAAAATTAAAAATTCTGAACCACTTAATTTCATTGTGGCCTGCAACCAGTTACCAAATCACTTAAGTGGCCCTCGCTCTTTAAAAGAATGAGCACCCCTGCCCTAATGTATGTGTTCCGTAATGTCATATGCGGAGAACACTGGGCATCCTCTGGTTGGGGGGTGAGGAGGCAGCGTATTTAAATGGCAGCCACCATTACCATGAGGCTCATAGTGCCTCTGGGATGGATATGTGCATAGGGAGAAGAGTTCCCCAAAAAAGATAGTTTTATGTGGGACTATGCAGATTTATCAAAGGGCTTTTATTAGAAAAAACAAAACAAATGTGCATTGCACAAATATACATACAGAAGCTGAGCACACCACCACTGTAACTTCACCACTTGTGTATACTTGTGCAATGCACATTTGTTTTTGTATTTTCTAATAAAGCCCTCTAATAAAGGTCCATATATATTTGGACACAGGCACAATTTTAGAATATTTCAGGTATTTACCAAAACATATTCAAGCAATAATTATATAATAGATATGTGCTGAAAGTGCACACTCTCAGGTTTAATTTTAGGGTATGTACACCCAAATTGAAGGAAGGGTTTAGGAATTACAGCTCTTAAGAGTAGCCATCCCCCTTTTTCAAAAGTCCAAAAGTAATTGGACAATTGAATATAATCATAAATAAAATGTTCATTTTCAATATTTTGTTGAGAATCTTTTACTGGTAATGACTGCCTGAAGTCTGGAACCCATGGACATTACCAAGGACTGGGTTTCCTCCTTTCTGATGCTTCGCCAGGCTCCAGCTGCAACTGTCTTCAGTTGTTCTTTGTTTGTGGGTCTTTCTACCTTTAGTTTTGCCTTCAGCAAGTGAAATGCATGCTCAGTTGGGATGGGATCAGGTGATTGACTCGACCATTGCAGAATATTCAACTTCTTTTCCTTCAAAAGCTCCTGGATTGCTTTTGCAGTGTGTTTTGGATCATTGTCCATCTGTACTATGAAGCACTGTCCAATTAACGTTGCTGCATTTGGCTGAATCCGGGTTGACAGTATATCTCTAAACACTGCAGAATTCATCCTGCTGCTTCTGTCACATCATCGATAAACACCAATGACCCAGTGTCACTGGAAGTCATGCATGTCCATGCCATCACACTGCCTCCACCATGTTTTACAGATGATGTTGTGTGCTTTGGATCATGAGCTGTTCCAAGCCTTCTCGACACTTTTTTCTTTCCGTCATTCTGGTACAAATTAATCATCCGTCAAAAAATGCTTTTCCAGAACTGGTCTGGCTTTTTTAGATGTTTTTTGGCAAAGTCTAATCTGGCTTTTCTATTCTTCAGGCTTATGAATGGTTTGCACCTTGTGGTGAACCCTCTGTATTTGCTCTTGTGAAGACTTCTTTTGATTGTAGACTTTGACAATGATACGCTCACCTCCTGGAAGTGTCCTTCACTCGTCTGGATGTTGTGAGTGGGTTTTTCTTTACCATAGAGAGGATCCTGCGATCATCCACCACTGTTGTCTTTCGTGGACGTCCATGCTTTTTTATGTTGCTGAGCTCACCAATGCGTTCTTCTTTCCTCAGAATGTACCAAACTGTCGATTTGGCCATTCCTAATGTTGCTGCTATCTCTCCGATAGATTTGTTTCCTTTTTGAAGCCTTACAGTGGGCTGTTTCACTTGCATGGACAGCTCCTTTGAACGCATGACGTAGGTTCACAGCAATCGATTCCAAATGCAAGTACCACACTTAAAATCAAGCCCAGAACTTTTACCTGCTTAACCTATGAAGAAAAAACGAAGGAGTAGCCCATACCTGGCCATGAAACAGGGGGGATGGCTACTCTTAAGAGCTGTAATTCCTAAACCCTTCCTCCAATTTGGATGTACATACCCTCAAATTAAACCTGAGGGTGCACACTTTCATCCCATATCCATTGTATAACTATAGCTTAAATATGTTTTGGTCAATACCTGAAAAATCTAAAATTGTGCCTGTGTCCAAATTTATATGGACTTAACTGTAAGTTACACCTTGTGTAATTTAATCTCAGTATAAATACAGCTGTTCTGTGAAGCCCTCAGAGGTGTGTTAGAGAACATTAGTGAACAAACAGCAATATGAAGGCCAAGGAACACACCAGACAGGTCAGGGATAAAGTTGTGATTAAGATTAAAGCAGGGTTAGGTTATACAAAAATATCCCAAGCTTTGAACATCTCACAGAGTGCTGTTCAATTCATCATCTGAAAATGGAAAGAGTATGGCACAACTACAAACCTACCAAGACATGGCCGCCCACCTAAATTATAAGGCATTAACCAGAGAAGCAGCCAAGAGGCCCATGGTAACTCTGGAGAAGCTGCAGAGATCCACAGCTCAGGTGGGAGAATCTGTCCACAGGACAACTGGACAATTGTGCATTCCATAAATCTGTCCTTTATGGAAGAGTGGCAAAAAGAAAGCCATTGTTGAAAGAAAGCCATAAGAAGTCCTGTTTTCAGTTTTGGAGAAGCCATGTGGGGGACACAGCAAACATGTGGAAGAAGGTGCGTTGGTCAGATGAGACCAAAATTGAACTTTTTGGCCTAAAAGCAAAATGCTATGTGTGGCAGAAAACTAAAACGGCACATCACTGTGAAACGTGATGGCAGCATCATGTTGTGGGGATGCTTTTCTTCAGCAGGGACAGGGAAGCTGGTCAGAGTTGATGGGAAGATGGATGGAGCCAAATACAGGGCAATCAAAGTCCAGACCTAAATCCAATTGACAATCTGGCAAGACTTGAAAAGTGCTGTTCACAGACGCTCTCCATCCAATCTGACAGAGCTTGAGCTATTTTGCAAAGAAGAATGGGCAAAAATTTCACTCTCTACAGGTGAAACTCAAAACATTTGAATATCGTGCAAAAGTTCATTTATTTCAGTAATGCAACTTAAAAGGTGAAACTAAGATATGAGATACTCATTACATGCAAAGCAAGATAGTTCAAGCCGTGATTTGTCATAATTGTGATGATTATGGCTTACAGCTCATGAAAACCCCAAATCCACAATCTCAGAAAATTAGAATATTACATGCAATCAATAAAACTAGGATTGTACATAGAACAATATCGGACTTCTGAAAAGTATAAGCATGCATATGTACTCAGTACTTGGTTTGGGCCCCTTTTGCAGCAATTACTGCCTCAATGTGGCGTGGCATGGAAGCTATCAGCCTGTGGCACTGCTGAGGTGTTATGGAAGACCAGGATGCTTCAATAGCGGCCTTCAGCTCTTCTGCATTGTTCAGTCTCATGTCTCTCATCTTTCTCTTGGCAATGCCCCATAGATTTTCTATGGTTCAGGTCAGGCAAGTTTGCTGGCCAATCAAGCACAGTAATCCCACGGTCATTGAACCAGGTGTTGGTGCTTTTGGCAGTGTGGGCAGGTGCCAAGTCCTGCTGGAAAATGAAGTCAGCATCCCCAAAAAGCTCGCCTGCAGAAGGAAGCATGAAGTGTTCCAGAATCTCCTGGTAGACGGCTGCGTTGACCCTGGACTTAATGAAGCACAGTTGACCAACACCAGCAGATGACATGGCTCCCCAAATCAACACAGACTGTGGAAACTTCACACTGGACTTCAAGCATCTTGCAGTGTGTGCCTCTCCATTCTTCCTCCATACTCTGGGTCTTTGGTTTCCAAATGAGATGCAAAAGTTGCTCTCATCAGTAAAGAGGACTTTGGACCACTGAGCAACAGACCAAGTCTGTTTTTCTTTAGCCCCGGTAAGACGCTTCTGACATTGTTTATTGTTCAGGAGGGGCTTGACAAGAGGAATACGACATTTCAAGCCCATGTCCAGGATCCGTGGCTCTTGATGCACTGACTACAGCTTCAGTCCACTCCTTGTGAAAGTCCCCAACACTTTTGAATGGCCTTTTCCTGACAATCCTCTCCAGGCTGCGATCATCCCTGCTGCTTGTGCACCTTTTTCTTCCACACTTTCTAGCACCATATTAAAGCACTATTGGTCACTGCATAGTGACAGAGTTATATGATACCACTAAGTCACTTTATTTTGAATGCTATATTAAGTACTTTATCACAGGTCACTTTATTGAATGTACTCATTTATATATTTGATATATGCAATTCACATATGTAGTTATGTTAATTTAACGTTTTAGCGCTGCACCCAATTTTATGTTGCTGATTTTTAAATGCAATTGGCAGCTTTTTTTTCCTTCACTGTAGCTCACAGAATTAGCTATCACTTTCCCCGGAATTAAAGGAAGCATTGTTTCTTTTAAGAAACTAAAAGAAAACATTGTTTCTTTTAACTTGGGGAAATAAACTAAAAGAAAACTTTCTTTTAGCTGGGGGGAAAGTGACAGCTGAATCTCTGAGCTATAGTGAAGAGAAAAAAAAGCGGTAATTACATTTAAAAAACAGCACCATAATAATAAATGGTGTGGGGTCCCCCTTCCTATCCATACCAAGCCTTTTGGGTATGGATTTTGAGGGGAACTCCCACGCCAAGATTAAAAAAAAAATGGCGTGGGGGTCCCCCCAAAATCCATACCAGACTCTTATCCGAGCATTTAGCACCGCAGGTCAGGAAAGGGGGGGGGGGCGAGCGAGCGCCCCCCCCATCCTGAACCATACCAGGCCACATGCCCTCAACATGGGGGGTGCTTTGGGGAAGGGGGGCTCCCCCCCAAAGCACCTTGTCCCCATGTTAATGGGACAAGGGCCTCTTCCCCACAACCCTGGCCAGTGGTTGTCAGGGTTTGCGGGCAGGGGGCTTATCGGAATCTGGATGCCCCCATTAAAAAGGGGGCCCCCAGATCCCGCCCCCCCTCTATGTGAATGAGTATGGGGTACATGGTCCCGATACTCATTCACAAAAATTAAAAAGTGTAGTGTGAAAAAAGACAAGACACGGTCTTTGACAGGTCCTTTATTAAACTAAAAAACTAAAAGAATGTCCCCTGCAGTAGATCCAACGTCAATCACGTCAATCACAAATTCTGCAGCACCCGTAAACAGCAAATTTAAATAATCCCCTTGATTTTTTTGGAGCTGTTTTTCACAGAAGATCTGTATGTATCGATTGTGGATCAAAGCAATTTATATTCACAACAGTTTATTGCCGCCAATCCAAATTCAAAACTCACCAGACCATTCGCATGGAAACCCATTACGGTTTCTCCAAATTTAAAGTTTTTTTGGGCCTAACCCTCAACATGGGCATTACTAAAATTGTGGTTCTATGTAATGTGTTTTATGCATTTCAATGAAAACACACTCTGTTGTCTTCAGGGTGATCCTGAATTTGACCTGCTCCACAAAATTCGTAAATCAACTTAACTAAAAATGTGCAGATGTCTATACCCCCCAGCAAAACTTCTGCGTTTGATGAATCCCTCATTAATTTTTCTGGACGCTTTTCATTCAATTTCTTCACAGCAAGCGTGCCAGATATGGGGTCAAGATGTAGAAGACCCGTGAGAGGGCAACAGGCTATACATATAAGTTTCGGATTTATGAGGGAAAAGATAGTCATGTGAAGCCCCCTGGATGCCCAGACTACATGGGGAGCAGTGGCAAGATAGTTTGGGACTTGGTGTAATCCTTTTTCCAAAATGGGGTACCACTTATACGTGGCAATTTTTATTCAAGCTTGCCACTATTTAGACATTTGTACAATCTTGGAATTGGCGCATGTGGCACCGTGTGACTTAATTGCCACAGCTTCCCCAACGGCTTATAAATACCCATCTTAGAAAGGGGGCAAAAGCGTGCTTTAGAAATGAGGATGTCATTCAGCTGGAGCACCTAATTGTTTATTCTTACAGCAACAGGGTCTTGCTCTCAGAATATACACAAGTAGGTGTGTGCAGTGCTGTTGGATGAGATTTTTCATCTGCAGTTAAAAAAAGAGCATATATGCCGAAGCATGGGGGCCTGGGGTGGCCAGTGGGTGGATGGCCCCTATGCTTTGGAATATATTTTATAATATTTTTTGGCACATTTCATGTGTGCCCACCATTAGAAGTGGGTGGATGCAGGGTGGTATATTCTAATGGTGAGCATACCACACACTTTTTCTGGCAGAGATTTCTCTATTTTTCATTCAGCCCACAGGCTGCATAAAAAAAAAATGAACATAGCATATACACCCAACAAGGACCAGCGACGTATTGGTGCATCACAGGACTTTGAGTGGTTATACCAGGATGATGTCTGCAGGTGCAGGCATCATCCTGGTATGGTGTTTTTCAGCTGCAGAATTGCTTTTACAAGCAGCGGGGGAAGATGCCCCCTTCCCCCGCTGCCTTCCACGGCCTTCTCGAGCAGTCCCATGCCATTGGAGAAACCTAAGAATGCAGTCAATGTTTCTGCCAGCTAACCATAGAGCTGATTGGAGACTAGAATGGTGCCAATCATTTCTATAGGCTAACCAATTGGAAGCTACGAGCATTTCATCACTTCAGTTGCGCAGGATATAAACAGCACCATTTGTAAATTGAGAAAACATCTGATCACACTGATCTTGGTGAGATTAGATAATGTAAGGGCAGAGGAGATATCTAGAGTTTGACAGACCCCAGATATCTCAAAAAAGAATAATGACAATGCCCCTTGAATTTATAGGGGATAATTACATTCCCTGTGATAGTATTAAAAGTGATTAAAAAAATGAAAGAGACAGTGTAAAAATAATTTAAAAACTCAAAATAACTTAAAAAAAAAAAAGCACCTCGAACCCCCCCGGGCATTGACCCTGTGCCAGTATGTAAACAGCCGTTACACCATGCATGTGAGGTATCGCCATGAGCGTCAGATCTCGGCAGTAATTCTAGCACTAGACCTCCTGTGTGAATCTAAAATGGTAGCTTGTAAAGGCTTTTAAAATGTTGCCTATGGATATTAAAAATGTATGCAGTTTGTCGCCATTGCACGGGGCATGCACAGTTTTAAAGCATGTCATGTTTGGTATCTATTTGCTCGGCATACCGTCATCTTTTATGTCTTACCAAATAATTAGCCAATATATTATGTTTTTTTGCATTAAAAGTAAAAGTTATTTTTTTTTAAAAAAATTGTGTTTGAAAAATCGCTGCGCGAGTACTATGTGACGTAAAAAAATTGCAGCACCCACCATTTTATTCACTAGGGTGTTTGCTTTAAACAAATATATAATGTTTGGGAGTTCAAAGTAATTTCCTAGCAGAAAATACTGATTTATTTCATGTGAACAAAAAGTGTCAGAAAAGGCTTGGTCTTCAGGTGGTTAGAAGAGTGAGTGATATGTGGCATAAACTTTTAATGCTGGACATAAAATGCCCCCACCCCCCAAAATGACCCCTTTTTTGAAAGTAGACACCCCAGATTATTTGCTGAGAGGCATGTTGAATCAATAGAAGATTTAATTTTTTTACCACAAGTTTTTGGAAAATGACAAAAAAAATAATTTTTTTTCTTAAACACAAATTGTCACTTAAATGATTTATTGCTCAGACATGCCATAGGTATATGTGGAATTACTCCCCAAAATACATGCAACTGTCACCCTGCCACTGCCAGCACAGATACAGTCTTTCTGTGACACTGATTTTGTCTTTAATATTGGTGCTGGTGGCATCTTATGGCACTTTTTTTTACAAATTAAAAGAAATTTAGCAGTCTCATGTTTTGTTGATTTAATATTTTCTACTGTTATTTAAAAAAAAATGTTTAGGGGGGTTTTGCAAGTAGGGGTGCAAGTAGCTGGTCTTGCCTAGGGTGCAAAATAGTATAGCACCGGCCCTGCCTAACATAGTTGTGAACATTACGTATAGTTGCCTCAGTTCTCACAGCCATCCTCATTGAGATACATCTGCATTACAGTTTATTGTACAAGCTGACCACAGGACACACAGTTGCAAGCCAGGATACAGTAGTGCCAGCTGAAACTAAAAGCTTCCATTCTTCAACAAAGCAAGATTCCCATTACTGTTTATTTTTGCCTTCAATGCACAGAGGGAGCTGTATGTGCCTATAGACCAGTGGTTCTTAACCTTTTTGGAGGTACTGAACCCCACCAGTTTCATATGCGCATTCACCGAACCCTTCTTAATTGGAAAAATAAAATATGATTTTTAAAATTCAAAACATAGGTATATATTTATACATAGGTGCACAAAATGAACAAAACCATTAAGAACAAAGAACAAAACCATTAAAACATGATTTTCACACAAAAACAAAATAATGAATATTTACCGCAAATCAGTGTGACTTCTGCTGTTGTCTTTCAGAGGCCAGTTCAGAAATGCGCGGCATTACCTTGGCAAGTGCCACTCTCATGTCATTTTCGCAACAAAGTCTGTTCCTTTTCTTCGTCTTTATGTCCAGCATCCTTGAAAAGGATTGCTCGCAAAGATATGTTGTAACAAACGGTATGAAAATTCATCCCCCATAGTAATTCATCCCCCATATAGTAATTCATCCCCCATATAGTAATTCATCCCCCATAGTAATTCATCCCTCATAGTAATTTCATCCCCCATATAGTAATTCATCCCCCATATAGTAATTCATCCCCCATATAGTAATACATCCCCCATATAGTAATTCATCCCCCATATAGTAATTCATCCCCCATATAGTAATTCATCCCCCATATAGTAATTCATTCCCCATAGTAATTCATTCCCCATATTAATTCATCCCCCATATTAAGTCCCCAAGTCCCCCCTGTGTCAATTCACTTACCTTTGCTCCGCGCGTTCCTCTCGCTGTATTCCTGCGCCGTTCCGGTCTTCAGGGCGGACTGTGAGAGGAGCCTAGCTCCTCTCACGTTCGTCACGCTGCCCCGCCTACACACATTCTGACAGCCAATCACTGGCTATCAGGATGTGAGTGGCAGCGAGACTGGCCAATCATTGCATTTGAGTCCCTGCCGCCCGAGAGGAGGGAGGGGAGCGGGCGCCCGGCACACAAGAGCCGCGGCTTGCCGACCACTGGGCATGTCATCACAAATCATGAGTCGGGTGTGGGTCACCTCCGCCGAACCCCCGAGACTGACTCACCGAACCCCTGGGGTTCGATCAAACCCAGGTTAAGAACCACTGCTATAGACATTTATGCCCATTGTTGCTCTTCATTTCTTCAAGCCTGCCCCATGTTTAGTGCTTTAAAGGGAACCCTGCCCTAATTCGCTACCATCAAGAGGAAAAGTGTTAAATCTCCCTTGTTTCTTCACTATTTTTGTGATACCGTCCCACGGAACTATATTCCACACCTCAACTCAACTTCATACCAACTGGGCTCCAACAAGCACGCAGAAGACATTGTAGTGTTCTTAAAGGGACAGTGCTGAATTTCAAATGAGAATTCTCTTTCCTTCACATCTAATCATTGTCATCTAATTCTGAGGACCCACAGTGAGCTTACCTGTTTCTTGATAGTTGTTTCTGCTCACTGGGAATACAGCAGTCCCTTCAGATTGGAGGCAGTGGATTATTTCTGAAAGTAAGTCTACCAACAGTTATTGTTGCTTTATGGCAAATGTTGTTACTTCTGCTCACAATTACCAGGAGTGATTATATTTGCTGCAAATATCAGTGTCATTTTGTTCTTTTTGACCAAGTTACCTTTAATTCCATTATAAATGTCATATTGGTCTATACTAACTAGTTTACATTTTACAGTTGTGATTTACTTTGGTCACAAGTGCACAGTGGTGTCAGCAGGGGTTGGGCTTTCAACAAAAGGTTCAGATTGACAGGAAACCGAAAAATTACTAAGCAACCCGTAAGGAGGTAGTGCTACAGAGATAAAAATCCTGAATGTAAGTGCCCTATTCACAAAAAACTTCACCCTCTTAAGAAATGTTGTGGGCTTAGGGCAAAGACTCTACAAAAATGCAGGGAGATACTCAGAGACTTGGATGACATTATACTACCCAGTCATCTGCCACATCCTGTTGTTTTCTGTAACCTGCTGCATTCAATAAAGATCTTTGTGGATGAGAAAAGGTGTTTGGCGAGTTCAGCGAATTGATAAAGACTGTCCACAGTGATTGTGTCTGCTTATACAGGCCAGGCATAGAGGTATCAGCAAGGGATAAGTCACTATTACAACAGTTGGAGTCAGAATAGACCTAGACTGCCTTGAGCTCCAGAGGAAGGCAATAGTGAAACATATTAAAACCTGATATATATACACTGCTCAAAAAAATTTAAGGAATGCTTTTTAATCAGAGTATAGCATCAAGTCAATTAAAACACTGGGATATTGATCTGGTCAGTTAAGTAGCAGAGGGGGTTGTTAATCAGTGTCAGCTGCTTTGGTGTTAATGAAATTAACAACAGGTGCACTAGATGGGCAACAATGAGACAACCCCCAAAACAGGAATGGTGTTACAGGTGGAGGCCACTGACATTTGTTTCCCTACTCATTTTTCTGACTGTTTTTCACTAGTTTTGCATTTGGCTATGGTCAGTCACTACTGGTAGCATGAGGCAATACCTGGACCCTACAGTGCTTGCACAGGCAGTCCGACTCCTCCAGGATGGCACATCAATACGTGCAATTGCCAAACGGTTTGCTGTGTCTCCCAGCACAGTGTCAAGAGCATGGAGAAGAGTCCAGGAGACAGGCAGTTACTCTAGGAGAGCTGGACAGGGCCGTAGAAGGTCCTTAACTCGTGAATAGGACTGGTATTTGCTCCTTTGTGCAAAGAGGAACAGGATGAGCACTGCCAGAGCCCTACAAAATGACCTCCAGCAGGTCACTGGTGTGAATGTCTATGACCAAACAATCAGAAACAGACTTCATGAGGGTGGCCTGCGGGCCCGACTTCCTCTAGTGGTCCCTGTACTCACTTCCTGGCACCGTAGAGCTCAATTGGCATACCACATAATACTAATATTCATAACAACCTGGTTTAGTTGACTGTATATATTGTGACAATATACTAGTCTTTTTATGTATTGTATCAATATGATCTCTGTATACACGTCATTTTAATATTATAATAAGACTAATCACCGTTCGGTTTTGGATTTTCTCTAATTATTGATCTTATAACTTAATTGTCTTTTAGTTAATATTTATAGAAACATATACCCTTCTTGAAAGGATGATTCCCTTTATATGAATATTTCATTTTATGAATATTTAATTTTAGATATTTTTATTTATATTTTTATGTAATATTGTATGTGTTTATTACGTTATATTTTTAACTGAGAGGCCATTCACTGAATTATACAGTTTTATTGTACTGCCAATGTCGTTTGTTTAGCTGGTTTGCACATGCCATAGAGTTCAGGTGCTTCTGACACCTGTAGTTCTATAAGCTACATCAAGTAGGTTTACCACCAATATATATGGATCTTGTCACATAATCATTATTGTGCCACTGGAAATCATTATCCATTATTAGATTCTTTGCATATGAATTCGATTTATATATACATAACAATCTGGCTAACACACCACTTAATGGAACGTTCTTCACAGGGAGGAGTTATAGAGGTAATTTCCTCACTCCTCACCATGTACCTACATGTCTTCTATTGAAGTCTATATAATCACTGGGCTTCTAGAAAATGGCCGCGCTCGTATCATCTGTGCATGCGCGAGCGGACGGTGCTGACGTCACAGATCCATTATGCGCATGTGCCATCCACTATATAAGAGCTGTCACTGGGGGAGGCTGGCTTCCTTTGAAAACGTGCAGTAGCACGAAACATGTCAGGAAGCCACCCTCAGTGACTCTACCACGTGGTTTCTTCTCATGGCCAGGTGCCATTATTGATAGCACTCATATCAAGTGTAAGTTACATCTATTTTATATTGATTATATCATAATAAAATATTATTGCACTATGGAATCTTCTGTGCTTGGGCTCATTTGTCAATGAGCCTGCTTTTTCAAGGAGACCACTTGATGACATCTATAGTGTTGGCTCCCTCTGGTGGACCTGGATTGCACTTCGGTTATCTGGAAGCTTGGTCGGTGTGCTGTAATTCTTGCTGCTGCCTAATATACGATCCGAATTCCAGATGCCCACTTGCTGATGACCAAGAGTATATCTCTCATCACTCATATTTGCTTTAAATGCGCTATCTGGTTAGTGCAATCTACATCTATACCTTAACTCACCACGTATGTTAATATTACCCATTCATACTCTGGATAGACTGTTATTTTATGTCACAAATTTCCATTAATCCCAGGATACTGGTTAACCATTTATTCATTTGAGCTAAACGTACGGACTTTTTATCTATTCAAAGAGACATTATACATTCATAAGTTATCAAATATTCTTTATATGATCATCAATGTTTATTTCAAGCGCTGCATGTTGTCATATTTATTTTACATAGAAGTTTTGGGGTTGGTACCTTTCATGCTAGCTGCTTTGTTCGCACAGATCCAGCGCTCGTCTTAGAATATATTCACCTCAATTGGCATTTGCCATTGGACACCAGAATTGGCAGGTCCGCCACTGGCGCCCTGTGCTTTTCACAGATGAGAGCTGGTTCACCCTGAGCACATTTGACAGATGTGAAAGGGTCTGGAGAAGCTGTGGAGAACGTTATGCTGCATGTAACATACGCTGTTGCAATGGGTCTTGGGTTCCTCCTGGTGCACGACAATGCCCGACCTCATGTGGTGAGTGTATGCAGGCAGTTCCTGGAGGATGTAGGAATTGACACCATTGAATGGCCCCCACGCTTGCCTGACCTAAATCCAACAGAACACTTCTGGGATATCATGTTTCGTTCCATCCGATGACGCCAGGTTGCACCTCTGACTGTCCAAGTGCTCAGTGATGCTCTGATCTAGATCTGGGAGGAAATACCCCAGGACATCATCTGTCATCTCATCTTTTGCTGTGAACCTACATCATGCTTTCAAAGGAGCTGTCCATGCAAGTGAAACAAGCCATTGTAAGGCTTCAAAACTAAACAAATCCACCAGAGAGATAGCAGCAACATTAGGAGTGGCCAAATCACCAGTTTGGTACATTCTGAGGAAAGAAGAATGCACTGGTGAGCTCAGCAACGTAAAAAGGCATGGACATCCATGGAAGACAACACTGGTGGATGATCGCAGGATCCTCTCTATGGTAAAGGAAAACCCATTTACAACATCCAGACAAGTGAAGGACAATCTCCAGGAGGTGGGCATATCATTGTCAAAGTCTACAGTCAAGAGGAGACTCCACAAGAGCAAATACAGAGGGTTCACCACAAGGTGCAAACCATTCATAAGCCTGAAGAATAGAAAAGCCAGATCAGACTTTGCCAAAAAAAATCTAAAAAAGCCAGACCAGTTTTGGAAAAGCATTCTTTGGATGGATGAAACTAAGACTATACCAGAATGACGGGAAGAAAAAAGTGTGGATATGGTTTAGAACAGCTCATGATCCAAAGCACACAACGCCATCTGTAAACATGGTGGAGACAGTGTGATGGCATGGACATGCATGGCTTCCAGTGGCACTGGGTCATTGGTGTTTATTGATGATGTGACAGAAGCAGCCGGATGAATTCTGCAGTGTTTAGAGATATCCTGCCAGCCCAGATTCAGCCAAATGCAGCAAAGTTGATTGGACAGAGCTTCACAGTACAGATGGACAATGATCCAAAACACACTGCAAAAGCAACCCAGGAGCTTTTGAAGGAAAAGAAGTTGAATATTCTGCAATGGCCGAGTAAATCACCTCATGTCAAGTACCTGATTGGAGACTGAAATGACGAGGTCGGCCTCACTTGTGTCACTAGCCCTGACCCCTCTGGAAGTGGAACAGAGGGTGTCTAGGGACCAGGGGGACAAGAGTGCCAGCAGATGTTGTTTGAAGCACTTGCAGCTGGAGTCCTTAAAAGACAGATGAACTGGTATGGTAGATTGCCTAGCGTGCAAAAGAGCAAGTCAGGAAGCTGGGATGGGAGAAAGATGCAATGTCATAGGAATAGCCGGGTCATCAACAGGCGGACAGCGAGGTACCAAATCATAAGCAAGCCAAAGTCAGGAGCAGAGCCGAGGTCAGGAATGAGTATCAAGCAGGAGAAGAAGCAAGAGTCAAGTCAGGAACAAGCTGGGTCAGCAACAAGGGAATCGCACAGGAACAAGCAGGACACGGGGAACAGCTGAAGACCAGTCGGCACTAAGCACAGGCAGAGGCACCCTTTAAATAGTCCGTCTGGTGCCAATCTTCGCCGTGCGTGTGCGCGATCGCGCATTTCTGTGTGCATGCGCACGTCTGCTCACTCTTCTCCGGATATTTCCGTGTGCATGTGTATTTCTAGTCGCCAACCATCTCACAGGAATTCCCTTACACCTGAACTCAACCCAGTAGAGCATGCATTTCACTTGCTCAAGGCAAAACTAAAGGTAGAAAGACCCACAAACAAAGAGCAACTGAAGACAGTTGCAGCTGGAGCCTGGCAAAGCCTCAGGAGGATACCCAGTCTTTGGTAATGTCCATGGGTTCCAGACTTCTGGCAGTCATTGCCAGTAAAGGATTCTCAACAAAATATTAAAAATTAACATTTTATTTATGATTATATTAATTTTTCCAATTACTTTTGGTCCTTGAAAAAGGGGGATGGCTACTCTTAAGAGCTGTAATTCCTAAACCCTTCCTCCAATTTGCATGTACCCTCAAATTAAACCTGAGAGTGTACACTTTCAGCCCATATCCATTATAGAACTATAGCTTGAATATGTTTTGGTAAATACCTAAAAAATCTAAAATTGTGCCTGTGTGCAAAAAAAAAAAAAAAAAATTATATATATATATATATATATATATATATATATATATATATATATACACACACACACATACATAGTACACGTAGTTGCATATAATGTCTATACGCTATATTACCAAAAGTATTGGGACACCTGCCTTTACACGTACATGATATTGTACATCACTTTCTAGATCAGTCAGCTGAAAGAATGGGAGAAAATAGTGTGTATGTGTTCACCATACACCATGTTCCAAATTATTATGCAAATTATATTTTTCACATTTACCTAAATAATTGATGTAAATAACAGTCAGAATAATTCTCATGTTATCAACTATTAAGAGTACAATTCAAATTTTATTGAACAAACCTAATAACAGGATTTTTTTTTTTTAAATAAAAAACTTACAATGCACTGTTCCAAATTATTACGCACAGTAAGTTTCAAAACACTTTATAGGTTGTAAAGAACTGAAAATTGTCATTTGTTGTGTTTGCAGCATATTTACTGAAATCAAAATCTATTTCAATCAAACTTTTAACAACATTTTAACTTTTTAAACATTTTAACATAGGACCCCTTATTTGATAGCAACTTCACAGTCTTGCATCCATTGAACTTGTGAGTTTTTGGACAGTTTCTGCTTGAATTTGTTTGCAAGATGTCAGAATAGCCTCCCAGAGCTGCTGTTTGGATGTAAACTTCCTCCCACCCTCATAGATCTTTTGATTGAGGATGCTCCAAAGGTTCTTAATAGGATTGAGGTCAGGGGAGGATGGAGGCCACACCATGACTTTCTCTCCCTTTATCCTCATAACAGCCATTGATGCAGAGGTATTCTTTGCAGTATGAGATGGTGCATTGTCATGCATGAAGATGATTTTATTACGGAAAGCATAGTTCTTCCTTCTGTACCAGGGAAGAAAGTGATCAGTCATAAACGCCACATACTTTGCTCTAAAAGGGTCGACCCGCTCTGTTGCCATGATTCCGGCCGAAAACATGACTCCACCACCGCCTTGCTGACGTCGCAGCCTTGTTGGAACAGGGTGGCCGTCCACCAACCATCCACTACTCCATCCATCTGGACCATCCAGGGTTGCACGACACTCATCAGTGAACAGGACTGTTTGAAAATTAGTCTTCATGTATTTTTCTGCCCAATGCAGCCGTTTCTGTTTGTGAGCATTGGTTAGTGGTGGCCGAATAGAAGGTTTATGCACAGTTGCAAGACACTGGAGGACTCTACACCTTGATGTCCGTGGGACTCCAGAGGCACCAGCAGCTTCAAATATCTGTTTGCTGCTATGGTATTCTTCCTCAATGTGCCTTTATCTGCACGAACACGTCTGTGCTCTGAATCAGCCAGAAATCTCTTAATAGTGCGATGATCACGCTTAAGTTTTCGTGAAATATCTAATGTTTTCATACCTCGTCCAAGGCATTGAACTATTTCACTCTTTTCGGCAGCAGAGAGATCCTTTTTCTTCCCCATATTGCTTGAAAATGGTGCTCTGCTTAATAATGTGGAACACCCTCCTTTAGTAGTTTTTCCTTAAATTGGGCTCACCAGCCAATCTAATTATCACAGGTGTCCGAGATTGTTTTCAGTGATCAAAAGAGCCCTGACACACAATGCCATCCATGAGTTAAACTGAAAAACAAAATATTTCATCTTTGTGACTTAAATAGAATTTGCATAATAATTTGGAATGCGGTGTGTGTGTGTATATATATATATATATATATATATATATATATATACATGCACACACCCTGTATTTCAAAATTATTGGGATGACCCACCCTTTGCAGCTATAACAGCTTCTCTTCTAGGAAGGCTGTTCACAAGATTTAGAAGTGTGTCTATCAGGGCCGGATCTAGCCGGTCTGATTTGGGATTGCAGTGAAAAATGTCGGGTGCAGAGGATGTGAAGTCGACAGGGCAGTGTATAAGACGTCAGCAGGGCAGAGGACAGGGTCAGCAGTTTGTAGGGCAGTGTACACAGGCCATTAGTTTGTAGGGCAGTGTACAGTGGTTAGCATGGCAGAGGACAGGGGTTAGCAGGGCAGGGTTCACACTGTGTAGCTGGCTACTGCAGTCAGGGAATTTCGCAGGTCAGAACTGCACCATAGCAGTCAGCTGCACATTGTGTTTGGGAATCTGATCACAGCTACATTTTATGTGGGGAGGAGAGGATCTGTTAAGTTCCTTATGTGCAAGCGGACAGTGCCAAGACAAGATCATTTAGCAAACTGCGCCCCCACCTTCCACCCCTCCCTCCAAAAAAAAAACAGCACTAAGTAGCACGTTAACTCCCTAAGCAAGCTCAAATTCTACCCAACCAAAAATGCAAAAATTCCCCATCCTCACAGTCCAAGTCCTCCTCCCAGCAAAATCTTTGCCCCCCAATCCCACAAATCTTCCATGGCCAAAAAAATCATACTCTCTCCCAAAATTCCCCCTCCAAGTACAAATTCCCCAATCCCCCTGAGTACAAATTCCCACTCCTAGTGTAAATCCTCTCCCCAAATCTCCCCTCGTAGTACAAATCCCCCCCCATCACCCTTCTTAGTACAAATCCTCCCCCTTAATTCCCCCTCGTAGTACAAATTCTCTCCCCGATCCCCCCAGTACAAATCCCCACTCCTAATGTAAATCCTCTCCCCATGTAGTAAAAATACTTTCCCCTAAACCCCCCTCCTAGCACAAATCCTCCCCCCAAATACCGCCTCTTAGTACAAATCGTCCTCCCCAATCCTCTTAGTACAAATCCTCCCCCCCTTAATCAGCCCTCCTAGTACATATCGGCCCCCAAATCCCCCTTACCTGTACAAATTACCCACATCCCCCCTCCTAGTACAATTTCCCCCCCAAAACCCCCACTCCTAGCACAACCACCTGCATATTATCCTTCCCGGCACAAATCTCTGTCCCCACCAAATCCTCCCTCCTAGCACAAATCCCCCCCCTCTTAGCACTAATCTTCCCCTATTCCCCCCTCCTAGCAGTAATCCCCCACCCCCCATTTCCCCCTTCTAACACAAATCCTCCCCAATCCTGCCTACTAACACATTCCCCCACAATTACCCTTACCAGCACAAACAGCCACCCCTACTTCACAAGCTCCCCCTCCCCCAATCTTACATGTGGGAACTACAGGAGTAGTGAGGAAATGCAGGTACTCTATGATCTCCCTTCTGTCCTCCATGCAGCAGGTTACACAAGATTGCTCTTAGATCCTTCGATGACTTGATTACCCGCCCTTATCCACATTACCAGGAGTTTAGCAAACTTTGGAGGAGATGGGGGTGGGTAGTCAAGCCGTATACCGTCATATCTAAGAGCGATCCTGTGTAACCTTCTATATGGAGGATCGCTGTTATGACAGCAGGAGATCACAGAGAAGCCCGCACCTCCTTCACACTCTCTCTTCTCTGCCACTGTCACTTCTCCTGTCCAGACTGTTTACTGTAGTTCACTGCAGCTAGTTCTGAGTGCGGGGATGAGGGGGAAGCTCAGTGGTCATGGGCATAGTGTACATAGGGGGCACCCAGCTTGGGGGGGCACAACTGAAATCTGGGGGGGTACAGCCCACCCCAGTACCCCCCTAGATTCGGCCATGGTGTCTATGGGAATGTTTGACTATTCTTCCAAAAGCGCATTTGTGAGGTCAGGCACTGATGTCGGACAAGAAGGCCTGGCTCGCTCTAATTCATCCCAAAGGTGCTCTGTCGGGTTGAGGTCAGGACTGTGTGCAGGCCAGTCAAGTTCCTCCACCTCAAACTCGCTCACCCTTGTCTTTATGGATCTTGCTTCATGCACTGGTGCGCAGTCATGTTGGAACAGGAAGGGCCATCCTCATGGAAGCATGAAATTGTCCAAAATGTCTTGGTGTGCTGACGCCTTAAGAGTTCCCTTTACTGGAACTAAGGGGCCAAGCCCAACCCCTGAGAAACAACCCCACACCATAATCTCCCCAGACAAATGTTCTTCTAGCAACCGCCAAACCCAAACATCTTTGGATTGCCAGACATAGAAGCATGATTCATCACTCCAGAGAACACCTCTCCACAATTCTAGAGTCCAGTGGTGGCTCGCTTTACGCCACTGCATTTGACGCTTTACGTTAAACTTGGTGATGTAAGTCTTCGATGCAGCTGCTTGGTCATGGAAACCCATTTCCTGAAGCTCTCTATGCACTCTTGTTGTGCTAATCTGAAGGCCACATGAAGTTTGGAGGTCTTTAGCTATTGACTCTGCAGACAGTTGGCGACTTCTGTGCACTGTGTGTTTCAGCATGCGCTTACCTCGCTCTGTCATTTTATATGGCCTACCACTTTGTGGCTGAGTTGCTGTTGTTCCCAGTTCCTTCCACTTTGTTATATTACCACTAACAGTTGACCATGAATATTTAGTAGCAAGGAAATTTCATGGATAGACTTATTGCACAAGTGGCAACCTATCACGGTGCCACACTTGAATTCACTGAGCTCCCGAGAGTAACCCATTCTTTCACAAATGTTTGTAGAAGCAGTCTACATGCCTAGGTGCTTGATTTTATACACCTGTGGCCATGGAGGTGATTGGAACACCTGAAAGCAATGATTTGGAGAGATGTCCCAATACTTTTGGCAATATAGTGTATTCAGTGCTCAGCATAAATGAGTACACCCCAAACAGATTTGTCAGAAAACCTTTCCTTTCCTTTCAGAATCAACATTTTTATGGGACACTATGCTACAAAATACTCCCACAAATGAGGGCCATTGAATGCAAACAAGATTTGTTAATTTGCACACACAAAACTGATGGCTTGGAAACTGTATGGCGTCGCAAAGGTGAGGAGTACAAAGAAAAATGCACGGTGCCCACAGTGAGACATGGTGGTGGCAGTGTCCTTCTGTGGGGCTGCATGAGTGCTGCTGGTGTTGGGGAGCTGCATTTCATTGATGGTATCATGAATTCACAGATGTACTGCTCTATATTGATAAAGAAGATACTACTGTCCCTCCGTGCCCTTGGTTATCGTGCACTTTTCCAACATGACAATGATCCAAAACACATCTAAGACCACTGTTGTATTGCTGAAGAACAGGATGAAAGTGATTCAGTGGCCAAGTATGTCTTCTGATCTGAACCCAATAGAACACCTATGGGGAATTGTCAAGATTGTCATGAATTGTGCAGAGCATTGGATGAATCTGTAGTTTGACAATAAGGAAGTTAATCCCAAAGGGAGAAATGTCATTTGTGGGCTATTTTTTCATGGTGTATACAATCTTACACTGCCACCAGCCTTGCACTGATTATGCCAGGAAAAGGAAACAGTGCGGTCCATGAGGTATTTCTCGATTTCAGTAGATGCTGTGTCAAAATTCCAGCTGCTGGGAATACACTTACAGGCCTGCCCTGTAAAAATCCCAGTTCCCCAGAAGTAATTTGTGACTTTCTACAGGTTTGCTTGTATTTCCAGCAACATTGCCTGATGTCCCTATAGTATTAGTGACCCATCGTACACTAAAAATACAGTTGCAATTATACTTTGACGTCACCATTATCAGATATTGATATTCAGAAGATTGGGTGTACTGCAAATAGTGTTAATAAAATGTATCCTGATCTGCAGTCTCGGAGAGGAGGGAAGTACAACTCTGCTTTCTGCATAGCAAATATTGACCATCCCTTTTTGGCCAAAGTGACTGGGAGTGCAGCCCGCAGTTACTCCTCAAAACATTAGAATAGAAAAGTGTTCCTCTTTCTCACTTTGGAAGGTTGTCCAACATGTATTTTTCTTTCTTCCAGTTTTCATACAGTTTTTTTATTTTATGCTGTCATGGAATGACACTTGGAGAGAGCCCCTCGGGATACAGGATGGACAGCCCTGTGGTGGTGGCCAGGCATACAGAGAACTTATACTTTTTGTAGCATATGGGTAAATGGAAAGGCAGTCTGTACGAGGCATAAATTACACACTCTGTGCCAGGCACCAACTGCTCTGCCATCCTGAATGGCTTCTTTATACACCAGCCACACATTCTGAAGAGATTTTCACCTTCTACACAGATTACCAGTCATAGGATCACGCTCTCCACCTAGCAGAAAACACTGCATGGCAGCATGAACCGAACTGTACTCTATTCCCACACATACAATTCATTGAATAGAAGAGAAAATATAAATATAAAGGAACCCTCAACATACAAAGAGATTATATACAGAGAGACTCCAGCCCATGCTTTCTCTCTCTCTCTCTCTCTCTCTCTCTCTCTCTCTCTCTCTCTCTCTCTATATATAGATAGATAGATATACACACTATATTGCCAAAAGTATTGGGACACCCCTCCAAATCATTGGATTCAGGTGTTCCAATCACCTCCAGATAAAGACCTCCAAACTTTGTGTGGCCTCCAAATTAGCACATCAGTGTGTAGAAAGCTTCATGGAATGGATTTCCATGGCCAAGCAGCTGTATTCAAGTCTTACATCACCAAGTGCAATGCAAAGCATTGGATGCAGTGGTGTAAAGCATGCTGCTACTGGACTCTAGAGCAGTGGAGACATGTTCTCTGGAGTGTCAAATCACGCTTCTCTGGCAATCTGATGAATGTATCTGGGTTCAGCGGTTGCCAGGAGAACGGTACATGCCTGGCTGCATTGTGCCAAATGTAAAGTTTGGTGCTGGGGGGATTATGGTGTGTGGTTATTTTCCAGGGATTGGGTTTAGCCCCTTAGTTCCAGTGAAGGGAACTCTTGAGGCGTCAGCATACCAAGACATTTTGGACAATTTCAGGCTCCCAACTTTGTGGGAACAGTTTGGGGATGGCCCCTTCCTGTTCCAACATGACTGCGCACCAGTGCACAAAGCAAGGTCCATAAAGACATGGAGAAACTTGACTGTCCTGCACAGAGTCCTGATCTCAACCCGATAGAACACCTTTGGGATGAATTAGAGCGGAGACTGCGAGCCAGGACTTCTCGTCCAACATCACTGCATGACCTCTCAAATGCTATTCTGGGAGAATGGCTAAACATTCCCATAGACACACTCCTAAACCTTGTGGACAGCCTTCCAAGAAGAGTTGAAGCTGTTATAGCTGCAAAGGGTGGGCCAACTCAATATTGAACCCTACGGACTAAGACTGGGATGCCAGTAAAGTTCATGTGTGGGTAAAGGCAGACATCCCAATACTTTTGGCAATATATTGTGTGTGTATATATAGATACAATTTTCTCCCATCCTTTCAGCTGGCTCTGATCTAGAAAGTGATGTACATTATCCAAGACTCCAAAATTTCAGCAAGCAAGCTCTGTTCACTTCCTGTCCCAGTGACCACACAGGAAATTAGGAAAAAATCCCCAAAGAGGAAACTGAAAGCAGGAAACATCTGTCAGTTTCTAATCCTTCCCATTTCATGCTAAACTAAAATCACATTTTGGCTGGTATTCCACTTTAAGTAAATAGGGCTGAGAGAAGGAAAGAGAAAAAGAGATGGGGGATGGAATAAGAGAGAGACAGAAATAGAGATGGAGAAGAGAGAGAGAGGGGAGGACTCACATATTTTACAGGCACAGACCCAGCTTATGCTCAGGCTGGCACACAGGACTCACCTCCCTCCTCCCCTTTCCCACCACTATCCTGGGTCATGAGGGAACTCGTGGCAGGAGACGGTAAAGGATGACAGGGTGCTGGTCACCTTCCCAGAACTGGCATCGCCCAGGATGGATGATCGTGCTGCTGGTAAGTGCAAGATTTTATTCTTCGCCTCTGAATTAGATTGCTGTACAATTATAGACAAGATTGAAAGAGAAAGTGTAACTTTAAAGTGATATCATTGATTGAACAGATTTAAAAATCCAACTTTTCAGACTTCTCCAGTCCCTTTTCCAGGCATGGTACCTCCATGCTGTCTGTGTTACATAGATCATTAATGTTGAGATGATGAAGAAATTCCAACTGATGGGTGGCTGGGGGCGTCTAGTGTCTCAATGCAACAATGCAGTGGGCACTTAGTTTGATATTTCCCCTTTTCACAGGGACTCAGAATCAAATGTGCACACACAAGGGTTAACTTCACCCAATTACAGCGCTGTGTGTTGCTGGATTTTAACCTTTTCTAACAGTACAGACTGCATTATACACTGGGTTATTACATTCTTTGCATATTTTCATGTTTAACACAGAGTTATAAAGAAGGATGGAAAGTTTTGATAACATTTTTGAAAGGTGGATATTTGGGGCTTATGTTGATTCAGCTGTTGCTATTCAGAAAGGATGATGCCACAGGCAAAACAGAAAGGCATGGACAGGCATAGAAAGGGACACCTGTAGAAGCGTAGTTTTCACGTGCAAAAGGTAGAGGGTTTATAGGCTACCCTGTGCTGTGAACAGTATTTGTAATAAGCAACATTCTGTTGCATGAAATTTAAAGTGGTAGTCAAGTCCGGTTTTTACTTGTACCTACAAGTAGGCCTATAATAAGGCTTACCTGTAGGTACAATGAATATCTCTTATACTTGCATGGTTTACAAGATATTCACACGAGATGCAGCCAGTGACGTCACCGGTGCATCCGATCTGAAGGGACAGCATACCTATGCCGTCCCTTCAGAGCTCTGTGCCAGCATGCCTGGGGGTGACACCATCGCAGCTTGGCCATTCATTGGGCTGGGGCCCGTGAACCCGGAAGGAAGACAGGGTGAAGATGGAAGCCCTGTTAGTGGTGACAGTGCATTGCTGGAGAGCTTTGTTTTAAGGTAAGTATACCATAATGTGTTAGTATGCAGTGCATGCTAGCACATTATAACGTTAATTTGCAGACAGACTTTTTTTTTCTTTAAGGACATTACTACCTTCTTAATGTATTATGTAGTACATCACACATTTCACAGAACCTGCCTTCTGAATTACAGAGACTCTGAGAGGAGGCGTTTTGGGAGGCAGAGTCAGTACAAGAAATACACCACATTTTCAATGTGTGCAGGCAGCACTGTAACATGAGATATGAGGTCCTCAGAAATTGAAAATAAACTAAAGGAATGAGAGGGAAAAGGGGGAAGCCTGTATTAAGACCCAGTCTCCCTCATGGGATTGTGGCAGTGGCATGTTTCTAGGCTCCCCCACACCTGTATCTCATGGGGGGGAGCATGCAGAAGGTCAGCTGTCCTTTTAGAAGATTCTATAGGTGTCTTGGGACCCTATAAAAGGGTGACGAGCTGTCAAGGGTGTAAGCTGTCAAAAGAACACCATCTGTGAGCTCCTGAGTTGTAATACGCTGACCTATAAGTCGCTGAGGTTAGCATCTTGAACTTCCACCACCCAGGAAGAAGCTGCTGCCACCATGGAGGGAGTTTGCCTAGTATGTGAAGATTGGTAAGTGGAAGAGGAACTACTGGAAGAAGAAGCAGCAAGCAATGGCCCAAAGAGGAGGTTTGGCATCAGATGGCTCAGTGTAGAGGAGGCAAAGACAGCATTGAGGATACTCTGTTACCTGACCTGCAGCTAGGAGTAGTATTGGGCAGGAGCCTTCCCTCCAGCAACAAGCAGCAGGAAGCATGGCAGAAGGAAGGGATGAGGGTGGAGTAACTCCTAGTAGGCCGCTATGAATGGGCTGCCATCACTGAGCCAACGAGTAACGCTGGAAAGAGGAGGGTCTGCTAGCCTGTACTCACAGATCACTGGGTGTTAGTAGCCAAAGAGGTCACTCGCCAGCAGGTAAATCAAGGCAGGAAAAGGTTAACAGGATTCAAGTCATCTGCTCACAGCCTGCACAGCAACAAGTTTTATATCAAGGAGCTGTTTCTGCTAGTGGTAATTACTCTCAACTTTTAGCGGAACTATACCCACCTTGACTCCAGTGATACAGCATCCTGGCGCTCCTCGCTAGCCACTGACATCTTCAAACAGCCAGCTTCTGGGTATCGGTAGCTGTCCACTTTCATTGGCTGAGCTGATATGACATCACTCCTATGCATGAGTAGGAGTTCATTTGGCTTCGGCATTGCAGAATGTCTACAGTGAGTTGCGCATGCGTAGTTCACCATACATGGGTGGACAGGTGTGTAAGTTACTTTCTAAATCAGGGGTATCCAAACGTTCTAAACAAAGGGCAAGTTTATTGTACTTCAGACTTTAGAGGGGCTGGACTGTGCCCCAGTGTTGGTGTCAGTTGGCAGAATAGTGTCTCGTATAAGTGGGAGGAATAGTGCCCCAAGGACTGGATAAAGGCAAACAAAGGGCCACAGTTTAGAGACCACTTTTCTAAATGAATTCATGATTTTAGTAGTAATTTAATGCTAGCATTTTTAATGTTCCTATTAATTCTCCAACTTCAGTCTGGTTAGCACCTAGCATTATTGATACAGTTGTTTAAAGTCCTAATACTGCACAAGAAATTCATGTTGATGAACAATTCCCGGATACCTCAAATCTCAGAGTATCCCTGAGACTTGCTTAAAAGAATCTATGCCTTGAATTTTCGCCTTTAGGTTTCCACCTGTCAGCTAATATTAAAGAATGGCATGAGTATTTCATTGATTTACTGTCATTGTTGCAAAGACATTAATTTTCAAAAGTGAGTCAAATAGACACAGCCCATGAAGATAGATGCAGGCCTGTAACCAGAAAGCTCGCTCATCCCCCCGTCCCCCCCCCCCCCCTTTTCCTGACCTGCTGGGCTGCATGCTCGGATAAGGGTCTAGTATGGATTTTGGGGGGACCCCCATGCCATTTTTTTTTTACATTTTGGCATGGGAGTTCCCCTCAAAATCCATACCAGACTCAAAAGGCTTGGTATGGATGGGAGGGGGGACCCCATGCCGATTTCTAACTAATTTTTTTAATTGCCGGCAATTCTTTACATTCAGCTGTCAGTGCCCCCCCTCTTGAACCATACCAGGCCACATGCCCTCAACATGGGGGGGGTGCTTTGGGGCAGGGGGGCTCTTCCCCACAACCATGGCCGGTGGGTGTGGGGGTCTACAGGCTGGGGGCTTTTCGGAATCTGGAATCCCCCTTTAACAACGGGCCCCCAGATCCCACTCCCCCCAATGTGAATGAGTATGGGGTACATGGTACCCCTACTCATTCACAAAAAACAAAAAGTGTGTGAAAAAAGACAGGACACGGTCTTTGACAAGTCCTTTATTAACAGAAAAAACTAAAAGAATGTCCCCCACAGTAGATCCAATGTCAATCACAATGCCACCACCCCCGACCTAAAAAATTATTTTAAAAAAAGGCTCCGCTTCCCGACGATTGCTTCCAGCCTTCTGCCTGCTCCGTTGGTTTGACAGTTCTTAAATATGTAAGGGGCAGGGTTACCTGGGCACATCATGCATGTGACCCCACCCCATGTGACATCAATGAGCACCCCCCAAGTTGAGGGCATGTGGCCTGGTATGGTTCAGGAGGGGGGGTTCCTTGCATGTTCAGATAAGGGTCTGGCATCGATTTTGGGGGGGACCGCCACGCCATTTTTTTTTTTATTTTTGGCGTGGGAGTTCCCCTCAAAATCCATACCAGACCCAAAGGGCTTGGTATGGATGGTAGGGGGACCCCACACCGTTTTTTTTATTTATGGTGCCGGTTTTTAAATGTAATTACCGCTTTTTTTTTTCTTCATTATAGCTCAGAAATTCAGTTGTCACTTTCCCCCCAGCTAAAAGAAAGAAGCTTTTATTTTAGTTTATTTCCCCGAGTTAAGAGAAACAATGTTTCCTTTTAGTTTCTTAAAAGAAACAAAGTTTCTGTTAACTCCGAGGAAAGTGACAGCTAATTCTGTGAGCTATAGTGAAGAAAAAAAAAAAGCCAGCAAATGCATTTAAAAATCAGCACTGACATACACTTCGTATTGTGAAACAAATTTGTAAAAAATTTGTAAACCGAGGCATTATTTTCAATGGATTTTCATTCGTAAACCGAAAATTACAATAACCGAGGCATTTGTAAACCGAGCTATTACTGTATATTTCTTTCAATGTGGGAACAGGACAAATGCTTATAAATGTATCCTGGTAAGATAACCTCAATGTGGTTCGACCCACAAAGATCAACTTTAATATCAGGACCAAAACTGCAGGCTGATTAGTAGACGCTGCTACTCAGGAATGTATCAAGCAGTTGGGCTCAAAGAAGACAGAGAAGAACATAGTGCTCATCACAATACAATTGCAAACTTTCAAAGATGCGAACATGTGTTGATATGTCCAATCATGCAAGGCTCAGTTCACACTAGCTTTGTTAGCAGGTGTTAGGCATTTGGGAAACATTTTTAACGTTCAAACGTTCAAATGAAAATTCTGCACATGGCAGCACACAGTGCTTTTCACACTGAAGTGTTAGCGTCGCGTCACAGCAAAATTGACGCCTCATGACTAATCAGGAGGAGTTGAAGCCTTCCATTCAAGTCTATGGTGACGCCTGGCAGGTGTTTGCAAGGCGTTTCTGGAGCGTTAATACTATTAAACTTCATTATAGGCATTCGTGGTGTGGTCGCTTGGCAAATGCCTCAAAACGTGCATAGGGTGTTTGGGGAGCATTTGAGGAGCATTAAAAACTCTTCCCAAACGCCTGTGAAGCGCTATAGGGGCGTTTGGCAGGAGTTAGAAATTAGTCACATATGAACAAGCCCTAGTTCACTTGTCTGGCATCCATTCTCATGTAGGAATCCATTTTATTTCAAGCTTTTTTCTATGTGTGAAATGTGTTATAAACCTATTACAGTAATGTATTAGGCTGATTGTGTTAATTGGGTACATAGGGTAATTTTGTTGGACTTACAAGTGAATTGGACTTACAAACGCACTCTTAGAATGGAGATCATTCGAAGGTAGGGGATTTACTGTACATTTATTGTTACAAAGTAAAAAATAATGCACTCACAAGACAGGGATGTTCAATTTATATCGCCCGACACCTGGGACATGCAGTTCCAGGTAGGTTTTTTTTTATCTTTAGCCCTGCTGCAGGCAAGCAGCAGAGCTCATCTGTCAAGTGGAAGCATTCGGGCAGCAGTGCTGCTGCTTGATTGCTTCCACACAGCCCGCTACGGTGCCAGCCTCTACCCCAGCCCACTATTTCCCGGGCTCTGCTTGCCCATCTGCGGGCCCGGGACCAATCAGTGGGTGCAGGTGGGTATAGAGGAGGGAAGAGAGCAGACACATCTGCTCCCCTCACCTTCTTGTCCTGACCCGGAAGTGATGTGACATCACTTTTGGGTCCCCGTTGACAGATGGCCGGGAAAGAATGTAATGCAGTGCGATGTGCACTGCATTACATACAGGGGAGACATGCAGGGTCCTTTAGACCCTGGATGTCTCAAAAAAGAGAACCTGTCACTTTAAATCATCACATAGGGGACTTTTTGTCCCCTATGTGATGAAAAAAAAAGTTAAGTAAAAAAAAATTTGTTTTTTATTTAAAAAAAATTAAAGTTACACCCACGCATATAACACCCCCAAAATTGTTCAAAGGCCCCCACCCCCACATACAGAATGTACACACGTACAAACGTAAAGGCACACTCTGGGGTGCCTAAGCATAAAAACGACAATTTGCGATATACATGTTACATATCGCTGCACACACCAGAATGAGAGACATATTTCTAGCACCAGACCTCCTCCGTAATGCTAAACTGATGACCTATGAGAGCTTTAAAATATAGGGTTACTAAAGTTTGTTGCCATTTCACAAGCACACACAAATTTTAGGTTTGACATATTGGATATCTATTTATTCAATGCAACCTCATCTTTTATATTTTACAAAAAAATTGGATAATTCATTGCTTTTTGTGCCCTAAAAATAACTTATGTTTTGATAATATCATGCTCCATAAAATAACAACCACTATTTTATTCTCCTGGGTCTCTGATTTCAGAAAATATATAATGTTTGGGGGTTTTATGTAATCTTCAGGCATTTTCAGATTTTTTTCTTGGAAGAAGTAGCAGAATGTGTTTTGGGGTGTTATTCCACATATACCCATGTGAAAAATATATAATTTAAGTGCCAACTTTATGTAAATAAAATAAATTGTAATTTTCCAAAAATGTGTGGCAAAAAATAAAATCTTCCATGAACTCAACATGCATCTCAGCAAATTCTTTGGGGTGTCTACTTTCCAAAACGGGGTCATTTGGGGGTTTATGTACTGCCCTGGCATTTTAGCACCTCAAGAAATGTGCTAGGCAGTCAAAAAGTAAAAGCTGCATAAATTCCAATATATATACACAACAGTTTGTGACGCTGTAACTTTCACACAAACCACTTAATATACACATATAGGGATTTTTTTTTTACCAAAGACATGTAGCAAAATACATTTTGACCTTAGTTTATGACTACATTTGAGTTTATTGGATATTTTTATAATAGAATGTAGAAAATATGGGTTTTTATTCAAAATGTTTTGGTTTTTGTTGTTTTATCATAAAAAAATAAAAAACCCAGTAGTGTTCAAATACCACCAAAAGAAAGCTCTATTCGTGTTAAAAATGGACATACATTTTTTTGGGTACAGTGTTGTATGACCAAGTAATTACCAGTTGAAATAGTGCAGTGCCAAATAGCAGAAATTGGCCTGGTCAGGAAGGGGGGAAAGTCTCCCACCAGTGGGGTCACAGGGACATGAAATGAGGGTAAGTCTTCCTCCAGTGGTGTCACAGGGACCGGAAGTGAGGGGAAGTCTCCCTTCAGTGGGGTCACAGAAACAGGAAGCCTCCCTCCAGTGGGGTCATAGGGTCAGGAAGTGAAGGGAAGACTCCCTCCAGTGGTGTCACAGAAACAGGAAGTTTCCCTCCAGTGGGGGTCACAGAAACAGGAAATTTCCCTTCAGATGGGTCACTAAAGAATGTCCTATGTGCAGCAGTTGTGGTAACTAAACATTGTTTGGCATAGGTAGGCATGTATGGTGGCATGGTATTAATTGGCAGGGTAAGCTTGACGTGTAGTTCTACAGTAGCTGGAGAGGCATCTGTTCTGTACTATATCACTTATACATTTTAAAACAGTTCTCAACATTTTACCCCACAGGAATCCCTAAAATAATTTTTAGGTCTCAGGGTAGCCCTTACTAAAACCAAGTCATTGTAAATCACTAGGAAAAATGTCCACCTTACGGTGGTGGTCAGTAACAACAATGCCCCCCCCCCCAGCGCACATGTTACATCCCTGTACCCTCTCTGCACACATGTTTTATCCCTGTATCCCCTCTCCACATATGTTCCATCCCTATATGCCCTCTGCACATATGTTCTATCGCTGTACTCTCTCTGCATGCATGTTCCATCACTACTCTCTCTGCATGCATGTTCCATCGCTGTACTCTCTCTGCATGCATGTTCCACCCCTGTACTCCCCTCCCTTCTTTGCAAACATGTTACATCCCTGGAAGATAAGCCTGTGGCTAACAGGCTCCATGCACTCTGGGTGTTTTATTAATGCTGGTAGCGTTAGCTGTGTAAAATCACGTTAAAAAGTGTTTCAGTGTTTCTTTAGCATTTTTCCACGTTTGCGTTTTCTAGCATTTTTTCCACAAAAAAAAATTATTTTTTTAAAAAAAATGACGGTTTGCCATGTTTTTCAGCGTTAGAGTGTTTTTACAGCTATAAACTCCTCTAAAACCCACTTTTTTTCCAGCCAAAGAACGCCCCTGCCAAAAAACGCTGATTAAAGCTTATGTGTGCATGGACACATAGGATAACATGCTGGGGAGCTTACTGGTTGTAGAAAAAAAATGCCAAAAGCCAAAACCAGCAGCTGTAAAAACGTCCAGTGTGCATGAGGACTTAACAACTCAACTGCTAGACAGGGTTATCAGTGGGTGCTTTTAGTAGCACAATGTAAAGGTGTCTGGCAATTTAGAGGTTAAAGTTTAGCCACAGGCTCGGCTCCCTCCCCAGCAGCTATGGGGTTAAGTCAGTGTAGCAGCTCAGCTCCTTCCCCTCTTCTCCTCTGCTTATACAGAGTGGCCATAAAATCCCTTATCTTTCCCAGGGTTTGGCACAGGTAATAGTGATGACTGATGTCTGGCTCCC
This sequence comes from Staurois parvus, assembly GCF_062004578.1. NCBI lineage: Eukaryota > Metazoa > Chordata > Amphibia > Anura > Ranidae > Staurois > Staurois parvus. The sequence goes on along the minus strand of NW_028318161.1, from coordinate 7,918,266 downwards.
TGCAGGCTGTCACAGAGTCTTCTGAATCCCCAGTGAAATCCTTTACCCCAGCTTGCCTGTATTGTTCTCAGGCATGTTTGGAGTTAAATACTTTCAGCTCCAGGCTTGCTGACAGCTGTTATTATTGGATGGGAGGAGGGGCACACTTCCATTGTGGGCAGTTCAGACCTGGAGTCTCAGACTGGTCCGCCCACAACAGCCAGCGGGATTGCATCACTGTTCACTGACATGAGAACTACAGGAGGGATGTGCCAAGACCGGTGGTAGGGGGAATGCAAGGCATAGCAGCCAATGGTATTGCAAACAGGAAGACACAGGGGATTAACCCCAGGATTTAAAAATGCACATGCTGTTTCTCAGAAACTACAGAGTCAACAAGAAGATTTTAGTGTCATTTTAAACAGGATAAATTACAGAATAAAATGTGCACTTTTTATGTGCAGCAAGCCTATTTATTTTTAAACTAACACTGCTAAAAAAAAGTGCATTTTGTTACTTTTAATTGTTTAAAGCTGAGTTTTAGTCATTGTTGTGTTTCTTAAAAGTTTTAATAAACGCACACTCACCTGTCCTAGGGTTGATGTGCTCACCCGCACTGTCCCTTCTCTCCCCAGTGCCATATCTCAACTGTGGGCACCAGGCTGTGACAGCTTGCAGCTTCACAGCCGTGTGCCCACTGCACATGTGCGAATCGCGCTGCGCATCCTGATTGGTCAGGAAGACTTCTGGGATCTGTGAACTGTCCCAGAAGATTGCAGGAAAAAGGAGGCAGGCCGAACTTCCGGCTCACCGCTGTGGCGAAACCAGGTGTCCACTCCCCCCCAAAAAGTGCCAAATATGGCAGTGGAGGGGGTGCAAACAAGCAGAGCTTTCACTTTGGGGTGGAACTCCGCTTTAAGGATTGAGAAAAAAAAAATTGTTGCAACACAATATTAACAAAAAGAAAGTCTTGTTTGTCCTAAAAAAAAACAATATATGTATTATGCTTTTATCTTAAATAATGAGAAAGTGGATAATGAAAAATGCATAGCAGGATACATCTCAAAAACCTTTAGAGATTCAATAACATGGACAACATCAGTGCAATACAAGGCCTCAGGAACACATTATTCCTAGTATATAAGCGGGGTCTTTCACATGCAGGCTTAAGTCAAGAGAAAATGTTTAAATTTTATTAATAATGTACATATGGATCAGTGAGAAGTGAGTGAGAAAAAAGTGAAATAAAAGAAAGAGAAAAAGGAGGAGGAAAGAACTTCTACTACCCAGTATTTTCTGGGTAGTATTGGTTTGGTCAGACTCTACCTTTTTTAACAATTATTTAGATTACTTCCTTTTCTATGGGACCAGCTGATTCTATAAATTCTCTTTATTAGATACAAGATAAAACAGTTACTGAATTTTTACAAATGCTACTAATAATATGGAGTTCGGGCCGGGGTTCTAGGTGAAAAGGGTAACATATTAAAATTGTACTCTTTCATTAGAAAGAAAAAGATAACTTTTCATGAGATACAGTTACTTTCTTGATAGCTCCATGGCAACACAGCTGGGTGAGGCCACGCCCACCCCCTGCCTGGTCAGGACATACATCAATAAATTTTTGGCCCACCTCAGCCTTGGTATTCCTTTTTCTTTTTCCTGCAGGCAGAACTGGTGGCATCTCCCCTCCTAACCAGTCTAAATGACTGGCTGTCCGTTCAGATGTGTTTTAGCGCTGGACGTGGTCACTGCTCTTTTTGCCAATGGCACTTTTGTCAGGGAGCCCCACTGCTGGTCCTTGGGGTGGCATCAGGTCATGGCTAATGACAGCCGGCTTATCGGGTGTGCTCTGCGGCTGCTGGGGTGGCTGTTCGGTGGCAGTTACCGGAGGATCCATGGGCGCCTCTTGAAGAGTGCAAGCGGGCCAGCGTGGAGCACATGCTGACAGCCCACTCAACCAATTAGAGGAGGGTGGAAGCGGAGCCAGGTTAAAGGAGCCAAAATTTAAAGATGCTTCTGTCTTGAATCATCTGCTGCCCTGCTGTCATGCTCCTTCAGCCTGCCTGTGTCTGCTGTTCCCCTCTCCCAGGTATGTTTTGCAACTGCAAGGCTTGTGTCCTGTAGACTGCCTGCTGTTCTTTTTGCCATGGCTCTTTTTTGTTTTGTTTTTTTTTTATAGCAGTGGCAACATGTCTACTCCATCTAAAGACCAGCGCTTGCAAAGAAGGTAGGGGAGACGTGGACAGATGCACATGCAAACTTTTCTGGTCAAGCACTAGTTTCTTCTTTCATTCTGTGCTATCCCAGCGCCTCAGGTCTCAGCCACAGTTCCTCTCAACAATCAGAAGAAAGGAGCCCAGGAAGGAATAGGAGGCAGTCATCTTCATGAGAAGATTGATGCTCCTGTAGAAGGACAGAAGCTTCTTGTTCCCGTTCCGTCTCTAGGGGTCAGCACTCCCTGTCGCAATATCAGAGAGAGTCACATCGCAAGCAACCCAGACCATGAGGGTGCTGGGCATGTTCTGGAAGAGACATACCGGTCAGGACAGCTTGTGAGGCTTGCTTGAAAGAAGCAAACACCAAGAGCCCGATAAAGAAGAGATGTTTCACTAATGAAGCAAGCATTTTAACAAATGAAAAAGGCGTTTGTGTCACATTTGCAAGCTTCAGCCGCTCCAGTTTCTGTCCACCTCATGCTCCGTATCACAATGCCGCCAGCCACTAAGGTGATTCCAGAGTCCCAGGATCCTTCGGAATCAGATGCTGCCTTGGAGGAGGAGAAAGATTACGATGGGTTTGCCTAAGTCTAGCATTTTGTGAAAGAGATTAGGCAGGCCCTGCTTTGAAAGGACATGATAGAAGAACTGCAGAAAAAACAAAAGGAAGTACTTTGCAAACATGAAGGAGGGAGGAGTGAATTTCCCCTTCACGGAGGAAATCCAGGACATAAATAGTGAATGAATGGAAGCAAGTAGACAAAAGAATTGCATTCAAAAATTGGTTTGTGAAATTGTACCCATTTAACTCTAAGAATGTTAAGAGTTTGGAGGAGCCTCTGATTGTGGATGCAGCACTTATGTGCCTCTCTGGACATGTAACCCTTTCAAAAGATGATGCAATAACCTTCAGGGACATGTTGGATAAGAGAGTGGATGTAGATCTTAAAAAGATTTACACACTTGCTGGTGGGGCATGTAGGCCTTCTATGGCTTTAGCGGCTATTATTAAGGCCATGGAGGCCTGGGTTCCGAAATCGGAAATGGAACATGACCTAGGCAAAGCTGAGCTAACAGCTTCCTTTATGGCAGTGGCACCCATTGACCTAATTAAGATGTTGGTCAGGGTCATGCCTAATGCAGTAACAGCTAGAAGAGCACTATGGCTGAGAGCCTGGGTGGCAGACCCAGCATCCAAACAGGGATGGTGTAATATACCATTTGAAGGGCTGTCCCTGTTTGAAAATAAGTTGGTTAGAGCCAGTGCAAAGGCCACAGGTGAAAAATCAGAGTTTATTCTCCAGGATCAGGGGCTCCTTCACAGGAGAGGTGCAGTGTGCAAGAAGTTGCTGAGGTTCAGAGTCAAAGAGGATAAGTCTTTAAAGCCAGGGAGAGAATTTTGTTGACAGTGGCCAAACTCTGCTGCAAACCACAAGTTGGAGAGACGAACCTAGGAAAGGAGTCCCACAAGTCCTTTTGACTATCCACCAGCTTACACTTGTCAAGTAGGGACCAGGTTATACAAGTTCCATCAGCTGTGGGCGCAAAGTATAAAGGAGCCTTGGGTGATATCTTCCATTTGGTTCGGTAACGCCTGGAAGTTCCTCAAACATCCCCGCAGAATCTTTGTTCCGACAAAGATGCCTTTGTCAAAGGAGAAACAGGATGCCCTATTGGAATACATTGGAACCCTCCTGGATCAAGGGATGATAGTTGCATTACCCCAGAAAAATAATTTTTCTGGTATTTACTCACCTCAGTCTGTCAGAAATTTCTACGGTTTGCAGTGGGGCAGCTCCACTACCAGTTTGTATGTCTACCCTTTGGTATGACCACATCACCCAGGCTGTTCATGAAGATTCTTCTGGCCCTGGTGGCATACCTGAGGCTGCAAGGTGTCCGAATATATCATTATTTGGATAACATTCTGGTCCTAAATTGTGTCCTTCACATCTCAGATTGGGCCGCATAAATCGCCTTGTTTCAGCAAATCAGGGAGACTCAGTTGAACTCTCACCCCCTTTCAAATCGGGTTTCTGGACCAGTGGCAATCAGAGGGCCTAGGTCAGAATATATGGATTACACCCTGTATGAAAGTGTGCTTAAACTTGTGGTGGAATCTTCTGCAATGTCATTCCCATCTGACAACCTAGTGGTTGGTGGTGCAGTCAGACACCAGCAAAGTAGTTGAGAAGCCTTAATTCAGAAGCAATGGGCTCAGGACCAATGGCCTCTTTCAAGGGTCCAAGATGGTGTCCAACATCCTGGAGTTGAGAATGGCATTTCAGGCTCTCCTAGCCTTCATTCATCTCATCCGGGGTGGACCTGTCCTGGTGAAGTTAGACAGTACAACAACTGTGACCAATATCTGGAAACAGGGGGACACTCACAGTCTCTCCCTCCTGAAGGAAGTTTCTCTGCTTCTAGAGTCGGCCCAGTCAATATTCTGCAGTTATCTGCGGCCTATGTGCCCGGACAGAAGAATCTTCAGGCAAACTATTTGTCCAGGACAATCCTGGATGACCATGAATGGTCCAGACAAGTCTTTTGAGAACTAATGGAGCTTGGTAATTTCCTGCAGAGGCAGACCTGTTCACATCTCCAGTCAACACCAAGTTGTCAAAGTTCTATTCCAGGGTCCAGCATCCACAAGCAATTGGGGTGGAGATGCTGATTGCAGAGTGGATCTCCAAGACAGCTTATGCCTTTCTGCCGCTCCCCCTGATTCTCAGCTTCCTGCTGAGGCTGTGGCAAGGGAAGATGACAGTTCTGGTGGTGATCCCAGACTGGTTGAAGGGGCCTTGGTACCCTCTGCTCTTCTAATGAGTGTCATGGATCCACTTCCTCTGATCGAATCTTCTCCAAAGTCCCATTTGTCCAGCACCTGACAGGCTCAAGCTGATGGCTTGGGTCTTGAGAGACAGAGGCTAATAGATCTTGAGTGCTGTGTAAAAGTTGTGAATACTCTTACGAAAGCTCTAACAGTGCCTATAGTGGAATATATCATAAATTCACAGGACTTCTGCTGATCAAGGTTTTACACTGAGCTGTTCACAAGTCTGTCACGTTCTGAAGTTTCTACAGGCAGAGCTTGAGTTAGGTTTATGTGTAATGTGAGAACTAGCATCAAATGGTAGAGTTTTTCCAGCACACAGCCACTCACTTTATTCTTTTTTAAAGGCCTTTTAGCCCAATTTTATGTAAAAGAAAGTTCCACAACATGCTTCCCACGCAGGGGTATCTACCATCAAACAAAACAAATAATCAGCCTCCTGGCTTGTACACAGATTTCTGCCGCTCTGGCCTTACACTTTAGCCTCACAGCTGTCTCCTACAGACTCCTTCCAAAATGGCTTTTAGCACACAGCTAGCAGCCTCTTGCTGCTCTGGCTTCCACCTCTCCTAGGTGGAGCCCTCCTGACTCCTGGGCACTGACCTCTTGTCTGCCGGGGTGGAGCCCAGAATCTGAGTCGGGTTGTTTTTTAAAGCCCTGCACACACCTGTACAATTAGTGTGCTGGGGGTTCATAAAATATGGACCCAGGATTGGAGATTTCATCCCAGATCACTTTTAAATCTCCAGGCTCCAGATCCCAAAACAGACTTTACAGAAAAATGAGGAAACTGAAAAGCCAATTTCTTCTGCATTATGTAAACCCTCTGGAGCCCCTCAACCTGTTTAGTTGAGAATCCTGCTATAGACCCACATTTCAGCAATGTCTGCCTTCACCGGCATATAGTGGGTATCCAACACGTAATTATACCGTTCTTCAAGCTGCCATTTGGTTGAATCCTCCCTAAGGGATTGTTATTTCCGAAGTGGGATCTCCCAAAAGTCCAAGTTGGACTTTATGCATCAGATGGCTTCACTCAAAGTGGCCCCCTGTGGTACCTCTCACTGAAAACTGCTCTCCTAGTGACAATTACTTCAGCCAGAAGAGTATCGGTATTAGCTGCCTTGGAGTTTAAAGAACCCTTTCTCACATTCTTTGTGGACAGGGTGGTACTCATGCTGATGCTCAAATTTGTGCTTAAAGTGGCCTTCAGAGACCTTATCACACAAGAAGTTGTGCTTCCTACGTCCCTCTTGGGGAGTACCCAAAAAGTTAGCCCATCAGATGTGGGCCAAGCTTTAAAATGTTACATCAAGCAACATCTGGCATCAGGAAGTCAGAGCACTTGTTTGTCATTCCAGGTGGAGCGTGTAATGATTTCACGGCTTCCAACAAGATTATTGCCTCTTGGTTGGTGAAGCTCATTTCCTTGGCCTACAAGCTGAAAGGGTTGGCTGTGCCAGGGGGATCACATCACTCTCCACCAGAAGGGTCTCGACCTTGTGAGCGGCAGCAGGCCGAGTGTTCCCAGACACTATCTGCAAGACAACTATATGGGTGGCAATATATACGTTCATGGCTCATTACTGTATAGAAGCAGTCTTATTAATAGTTGAGTTTGACAGAGGCATCCAGGCTTCTGCTTCAAGCCAGAATTAAGGAGTGTGTAGTATTATCCCTTCCCTGTGTGGCTAGTTAATTCCCAGTTGTGCTGACATGGAGCCATCAGGAAAACAGAAAATTGAATGACAAATACTTACTATAATTTTCTTTTCCAGATGAGCTCCATGTCAGCAGAATTCCCACCCAGCTTGGTAGGACTAATTACAGAAGGCCGAGGCAGCAGGTGGGCATTTTGCATGCTATTACAATGCTGATGTCAAAGTGTATGCTTTGACTATAGATTGCCTTTAACCACTTGTTGACTGCGCTATAGCCAAATTACATCCTCCTAGAACCGCGCCCCTGGCACTCTCTGTGATCGCTGTGTTATTTGGACATGGCTGATTACATGACATGTTAAAGGGCCAATCACATTGGCACTGTCAGAGCGTGAGGAAAGTACTGCTGATAACCTGCAAGTGTGAAAGGAGATATCTACACTGATAATCAGGGCATTGATTGTGTCCTGATTATCAGTGCAGCCCCAAAAGTGCCTATCAATGCCCAACAGCACTGCCAATCTGTGCTCGTCAGTGCCACTAATCTTTCCTTCAGTGCTGCCAGTCTGTGCCACCTATTGGTGCCCTTCAGTGCTGCCTATTAGTACCCATCAGTGCCGCCTATCAGTGCCTTCGTATCAGTGCCCACTAGTGCCGCCTCATCAATGCAGCCTATCAGTGCCCATCAATGCTGCCTATCAGTGCCCATCAGTGCTGCCTATCAGTGCCCATCAGTGCAGCCTCACCAGTGCACATTAGTGAAGGAGAAAATTACCTGTTTGCAAAATTTTTTAATAGAAACTAAGAAAAACTTTATTCTTTTCAAAATTTTCAGTCTTTTTTTTGTATGTTTAGTAAAAAAATAAAACACTTAGTGGTGATTAAATACTACCAAAAGCAAACTCTATTTGTGTGAAAAAAATATAACAATTTCATATGGGTACAGTGTTGCATGACTGCACAATTTGTCATTCAAAGTGCATAAGCACTGAAAGCTGAAAATTGGCCTGGGCAGGAAGGGGGTAAAAGTGCCAAGTAGGTAAGTAGTTAAGCTTATGTAGCACCCTTTGACCGTGGAAGCATGGCGGTTACCCCCAAAGACAGGGAGGGTTGACATTTCACCTCAGGGTGCAGGTTGCTAGGAATGTAGGATGGTGGACAGTGTAGAAAAATGGGCGCTAGTCACTTTTATAATGAACAAAAATGTGAGTTTATTGCTCACAATAGTAGAAAACTCAGGGAGAGAGGGTTAGGGCACAGGGCACCCTAAGTAAAAAAAAGTGACAGACTAGCAGTCTCCTTAGACAAGAAAAATGGAGTAGACAGCAGTACAGAAAAAACCTTTAAGCTGTAACCAGCAATCTGTACTTTAGTAGCAACAGCTGTCTCCCATAACAAAAAAAGAAAATTCACAAGGAAAATGACGGAATTCTCTGGATGAGGCTGTCATTGCTTGTCTTCTCCGCAATGTCCCTGTGGCTCAATCAGGGTAACGTGGTTGCATTCTCTCTATAACCTCATAAAGACCATTCCTCTCAGTGAAGTCCTGGGTAGCTCTGGTAATACAGACAAGGGCTGGAAGGATCCAGGGCCAAAGGGCCACTGAACGGGATTACTCTGGTAGCAATTGGGAAGGGGTTCCCCACAGTAGCTGAATCTTCCAGATAAGTTGCACACAGTTAGGTTCCAGCTCAGCTACCTTCCCATCGCTTCTGACAGTTGTTGGTCTCTCACAAGACTGAAGATCACTTGACCAGCTACCTCTGCCTTATCAGGTGTTACCTCTCTGATCTGCTGAGGGGGAGAAGCTGTGGAATTTATCTTCCCTGGACATGTCTAGTAACCCAAGGAGTTTTTTTTTTTTGACAGATATTTATATGGTTCCGACAATTCACAAAGTACTTTACATATATTGTACAGTCACATAAGTCTCTGACCTCAATGAGCTTACAGTCTAATGCAGGCCATAGACGGTTCGTTTATCGGCCGAATGTTTGGCCGAAAATGGAAACATCGGTCGTTCTGTTCCCACCAATGATTACGAATATCGGCCGTTTTTCGTAAATTTTCCAGCATGACCGATAAAACAAATGAGGAGGAACCGCGAAAATCGTCCGATGACATTGCCCCACTAACGGTGCGAATATCGGCCGATTATTCTTTCAGACGAAAATTCGGCCAATAAACGAACCGTCTGTGGCCTGCATAAGTCACATGCATACAGTTAATAGGGCCAATTTGGTCCAGAGTCGATGAACCTAACAGCATGTTTTTGGTAGAAACTAGATAACCCTTACTGCAAGGCAGAAGTACTAACCACTAAGCAATTGTTATAGGAAACTGAGTTAAAGGGGCCTGCAGCTGTATCCTGAGCATGGTAAATGGGCATTCCCCATCTCAGATAAAAGGTGACTGCTTGAACAACTCACTATCATATGCACTCTACAAATCAATGAAAACCTGGCTCTACATAAAGTACACCTGAGCTCATAGAAGTTTGACGTTGGTGATATCTGCTCAAAATGTTAGTTGCTTAGTTATGTGCTCATCCTCCCATTTTAATGTTTCTTAAATTCCCGATCTTGATTTTCCACATCAGAATGTCTGACTTCTCCAGTGGCTTTTATGTTCTATATCAGTTTTAAAGCAAGAGACAGCCAGACCAGTAGCATTATCAGGAGGAAGTCAGCAAGTGCTATGCTCTGCCAGTACTCTGTTAACTTATAATAACTAATAATAAAATAATAATGAAAGATGGAGTGAATTCTATTAGACTTAAATGTATGCTCCAGAACACTTAGCACTTTGCATACACGTTAGCAACAGAATAACAATTTCTATTCTGCCTCAAACATGGTAATATCCCATTATTACAGTGGATTGTGTACAATAACAGGGTCCCCTCTTCGTTTTACTCTGCATTATTTACATAGAAACACAATAGATTACAGTGAATAATTCAGTGAGCTGGACACCAAATGCATGTGACTTGTGAGAGAGTAAATGTTCAAGTCTCATAGTACAACAGAGGTAGAAATCGTGCAACCACCAAAACAACACTAAGAAGGAAATAATGTATGTTCCCAAACAATTTTCTGACATAGGAAAGAAAGATGTTTATTTCTTCACACCAAAAATATTTCGGAAAAATGATGATATGTCTTTGGATCTTCTTTCTAAACATGATATTGTGAGAAGAAAAATGTAGACAAGCCATCAGAATCTCAAGGGTAAAAATACATTTGTTAGATTTAGCATTAACCCGTGTAGCACTCTCCTAGTGGTTAGACAAATTTAGTTGGCTCCTCTGTAGCCAGATGATCAGGGTTTAACCACTTGCCCTCTAGAGGATTTAACTCCCCTTCCTGACCAGGCCATTTTTTGCGTTGTGGCGCTGCGTTATTTTAACTGACAATTGCACGGTCATGCAACGCTGCACCCAAATTAAATGTATGTCCTTTTTTCCCACAAACTGAGCTTTCTTTCAGTGGGATTTGATCGCCTGTGCGGTTTTTATTTTTTGTTTTAAAAAAAAAAAAAAGACCGACAATTTTGAGAAAAAAAACTATATTTTTTCCTTTTTGCTATTAAACATGTCCAGTAAAAATCAAATTTCGTCATAAATTTAGACCAAAATGTATTGTGCTACGTCTTTGCTAAAAAAAATCCCAATACGTGTAAATTTATTGGTTTATGTGAAAGTTATAATGTTTAGAAATGGCGGTATATATACTGGGTTAACTGTGTGCTGTGTTTATGTGCTTCACTGTAAGCAAACTGCTATGCATGGCTCTGCTATGCAAAGCCATGCATAGCAGTGTGCAGGAGCTGACAGGGGAGAGAACTGTATTGTTTACTTGCAGTTATCTCCCTCAGTAATTAATCACCAGCCGGGACTGTGATTAACAGTTGAGGCAGCGAATAGCCGGGATGGGTAGGACACGTGTATATATACATGATTTTGAGCACCCGTGCTGCCCTGTAGCAGTATCACTGCTACAGGGTGGACGGGAAGCGGTTAATTTGGTTAGGAAGCTGGGCAGTGTTTCACAGGCTGTGGCTCTCTCACCTCCCCCTGCATTCTGGAACATACAGAACATAGTGAGAGGAGGGACAGAGGCTGCAGTCTGAATGTTTATGAAACTTCTACCAATCCCTAGGGAGGTGGGCCCAGAAAGGGTGGAAGAAACCCATAAATATTCTGAAGCCTGGCAGTCTGTGAGTAGAATTCAGGGTGCAGACGTCAGGAGGGACTCCTGTGTTGGGGCCCTGCCCCTGGGATGAGCCTTAGGAAACTAGTGCAGCCTCACGGACTCAGCTAGGCCTAGCTGATGACCTATTAGAGCCAGAGAATCAGCCTGAACCAGCAGTGGACAGCCATGAGTTCTCAGGTCAGAAAGCTCCATGAGTGGGACTCAGTGAGTACTTAAACTAGCCATCATTTAAAGGAGAAATGACTGTGGAATTCAAGATTTCACAAGTCAGGACCAGGTGCAGCCGGGAGTTATGCAGGTTAACCAATAGCACGCCACTTAGTGTGACGGACCTTAGTGCAGCCAGATGCAGGGCAAGACAGCCAGGTTCTGTGCTACTATTATTTTTGTTACTACTACTACTGTAGGTGAACTATAGGATTTCTGCAGCCTAAAGCTGTGCATTTCAGCTCGCATCCTGTACAGAGCAGCCAGAGACTTCGCAGCCCTGAGTTTTCTTGTATAAAGTTTTACAGTTTCTTAAGTTTGGGGTATACCATGCACCCTGATTCCCCATCCAAGTTCATTGTTCCTAAAATAAACACAAAACCAAAACCCCTAGTCTGTTTGAGCCATTTAAGAGAGTGTTGAAAATTCGTTTTGCCAGGCTGTGTGTGCTGTGTGGGGGGAATTGGCCCGATTTCCAGCAGTGCCTTCAGTGATAGCACTACACATGTATGCAGTATATCTCTGCAATATGTAAATCTCTGCATGTTTTTTCTCTTTAAAATTCCACAAGTATAGAAAAATACCTGTTGACAGAAATCCATTGAGCTCCTAACATCCTCTAGTGAGCTCACAATTTGGCTTTTGATGTTTTGTTTTGTTTTTTTTCTATAGCTAGTAAACTCCCCAGCATGTTATCCTATGTGTCCATGCACACATAGACTGTAATCAACGTTTTTTGGCAGGGGTGTTTTTTGGCTGGAAAAAAACACCAGAGCTAGTGGGTTTCTAGAGGAGTTTTTTAGCTGTAAAAACGTTATAACGCTGAAAACGCTTCAAAACGCAGTAAATCATGGCAAACCAGAGTTTTTGGACTTTTTTTTACCAAAAAAAAATTTTTTTCACCAAAAAAATTATTTGTTTTGGTCAAAAAAACCCTCTAAAAAACGCAAACATGAAAAAATGCATAAACACGTGTCAAAATGCTAATACAAAAATGCTGAAAAACTCACATTTTTAATGTGACTTTACATAGCTACCGTTACCAGTGTGCATGAAGCCTAAATGGGAAAATCAGATCTCAATAATTTGAAAAGAGTAGTAATCCTAAAATTCTAAAACACCTTTTGGGTGAAAGTGTCATTTAGATTGTTCATGAAGAGAAAGTACGGCATGGTCCAGACTGCTGGGGGGGGATGTGTGCCAAAATCTGTATGGTTGTGCTGGATGGACAGCTTGGTTTCAGTCGCTTGGTGAGCAGTGATATGGACGATTTTAAGTGGGAGTCCTCTAAGAGTATTCCCCAATGTTGACGAAAAATCTGTTCCATCTTCTTATGTTGAGTATGGAACTGGGTTGTGAATCTAAGTGATGTAAGTATAATGTTTTTTATAGCTTTCATAGAAGTCTTATATTGGCCTGATTCTGTCTTTTCTATATTGTATTTTATTATTATATTCAACTGTTGGCTATTTTTACATGTTTTCTTTTTTCCTCTTTTATTTATTGTATAATGTTAATTTGCTGATGTGTTACATAGTCTATAATTGGTCACAGCGATATTCTCAACATTGTATTTTCTACTGTTGGGCCATGTAGCCTGCTATATATACAGCTCGCAGTGAACATGGCCGCATCATGTCCTGAAGAAGGAGCACGCATGGTCCCAACGTGTGCCGCCCACGAGCCTCTTCTCCACCTCCGGTTCCAGTGACATCACTGATCCAAGCGATGGAAACCAAGCTGTCTCGGATTGTCAGTCCATCCAGCATGACCATACAACTTTTGGCATACATCGCCCCCAGCAGTCTGGACCATATGGGTCACAGATGATGGCTTTACAGTGATGTGCAGTCTAACATTCTTCTTTTGTGAGAAGTGGAAGTCTCACTAACGTGTATATTAGTTATTTACCATTTATGCAGCTGATGTGTGATCTACAGTATGTTAGCTGCCATTTTATATACTGTAACACAAGACACACGTTCTTTTGTGGGATTACTGAAAAACAATTCAGCTGGGTATGTGAATTTTTTTCACTTCATTGTACTACCTTCACTAATTTGGTAATCTTTGTGTTTGCTTTGCAGCTAATGACTGGCTCATGTTTATTGTTCCCTGTATTTAAGAGCATTTTGTGTCACATTCATGCTGCAGTGACAGGAGGTTACATCTCTGGGTCTCACTCCCTGGCTTTCATCAATTGTCCAAATGACCAGGTCGCTAAAGATATTGCCAGGTAAAATAACACAGAAAATACTACTAGGCTAAATGCCATACAATAGCTGGGCTGGTAATGAGCCACAAGTTAGATCGAGCTGTCAGCAGTTACATAAGGATGTACAATATGCTACTAGAATACCATTAAAATGATGCTTCATTAACTCACTAATAACTGTGATAGTCTAGAAACATGTGGGGCAGGCGGTTGGTACCTCCTATGTTCTGCTCATCATTGGGTGCCAAGTGTGGGTCCCATACTAGGCCTACCCCAGGGTGGGTTCTTCTGGACTACGCTAGGCACCTGTAACAGGATCACTCCACTTCACACATATGGGGTACCTTTACTCTTGTGCCGTTTTCATCAATGCCCTGGGACAAGGCCAAACCCACCGTAGGGGAATACTCAACCTGGTCCTCTACTCTTAGAGATGAACGTACACCATGTACACTTGCACAACAACTGTTCTCTAGTTAACTCTCTAGTCCAGTCAACTCTCTGTAAATGTACATCTTCCCAGTGTAGCTGCAAACACTGATAACAGCCACCTTGTAGCAGCATGGAACCCCGCCGTGCGCATAGTGCGGGCTCCAACATGCACATGACTTTACCTCTTTGGATCTACGTATTTCTGTACAGGATGGGGACCTCTGCAATACAGTTCCGCTCCCATTGCTAAGGGAAACAGAATGTGGCGTAAGGAGTGCCGACAACATCTCCCTTGTGGCTAGAGGCCATTCCATCTGTAACAGGTACACATTTCCAAAAGGCCGCCCGCTGATTGCACCTCTGTTGCTCACGGCAACCACATGTAGAATTAGCACTAGGATGACTCTTAGCATGCAAACTCTTCATACTGCAAAATGTTAGAGATCCAGAACTGCAGCAACGTGTCAGTTACTTGCATTACACTCCTTTAAATGACTTCAGACCAGGCAAAAGGCGAAGTTTCAACATTTTACTGAATAAAGTACAAGATGGTACAAAGTCCAGCCAAAGAACATTCCTTTTTCTTTAGTCCCTAGTCTCTAGTCCCTACTCCTAATCAGGCTATGTGCTGCCCCGGCATTCTTACAAAGGTGGATTGCATACAAATAAAGGCCCATTGATACATTCCGCAGTAGCTGGCATCTTTAGGGTGAACCCCAGGTTAAAAGCTTTCACATCTTTCAAGTGCTGTGCTCTCGGCTCCTTCAGGGGAACCTCGAGGAATCCTCTTTCTCCAGGGCCCTTCCCATTCACAACGGCCCTTCCTCTTTTTCCCCGCCTTCTGTTATATATCACAGGAGCATTGGGTTGGAACTAAACATCCCGCCAAACGGAAAGCCTGGGAACTAAAGCCGGCCATACACGGGAGGATTTCCGAACAAATTTTCTTTTCAAAATTGGAAATTTGGTGCATTTTGTAATACAATGGTGCCAGCATTAATGTCGAAATTCAATCAACCAAGCCTTCAATTTCGAAATTCAACAAACCAAGCCTCATGTTGTTACATAAAATAAATTTCATGGCCAGAAATATTTTATTTCCTGGTCTCAGTTCATGATCATATCTTTTTCAATTGTATCTCTTCCAAGATTTCCCCATCACTGATTAGAAATTAATTTGTCAAAAAATTTCCAGCATGCCCAATCACCCAATTAAATGGCTGCACGAAAATCGGCCATTGCGGCAGCCCACTAATGGTGCAAAATGAGTTAACCTTAACCCTCACATTTGAGGCAACAGCTAAGTAGCTAATTCCAACCTGCTTACAAACAAGGCAAGTCCTCCATCAAAGGGTATGTGTTTGCTTACAGCAATTTGTAACAGCTGTGAAGCTTATTGGTTCATGATGAGGGTGTGCTGGCGACTTATAGATTAAAATATCCACACAGAGAGGTAAAGGCCTGGATAGTAGTCACATGCAGCTCTATAATTAGGCAAATTAGGCGGTCACCTAAGGCCTTGCACTCACAGGGGCCTCACGGCCATCTAATTTGCCTAACGCAGCCACTGGAAAGTGAAAAGTGATGCGGCACTCCATAGCTGCCAATCAATTTCATGGAGCCAGTAGCGCGGTGCCTCCCACAAGCGACCTTCCCCCCTTCCATGGCTCCTGCAATTTCTGCTCCTAGCAGAGCCCAGGAACACTATCACCGGCTAGGGGAGGGAGAGCGATTTGATACCGAGGCAAATCCGTGCTTTGATCTCACATGCAATTGGAATTGATGTCACTGCCAGCTTTAGATGCACCCTTTCCTGGCCAGTACAGCCAGGAGACACATCTAACCAACCGATCTGTGCTTGGTTAAATGGTGTGAAGGGCAGAGGAGACATTGATTGGGGTCTATTAGACCCCTAATGTATCCATAAAGAGTACCTGTCACCAGCTGCTATCACATAGAGATTTATTAACCCCTTGTAATAGCAATCAAGTAAAAAATTTTAAAAAAATCTAAAAAATTTTTTTTTAAAAATTACCATTATAAGAAAATATATTAAAATATTTTTTTTCTAAATTGCTATAACCCCTGTTGCCCTGCACAGCTGTACAAACGCAAGCCCAGGGTGTGCACACATATGTAAACCGTGGTCACACCACACGTGTGACATATCGCTGTAAACCTCAGAGTGATAACAATAGTTCTAGCACAAGAGCTCCTAGTTATCGCTAAACTGATGAGCTGTAAAGGCTTTTAAAATTTCACCTATAGGGATTTTTGGGCAACAAAGTTTATGGTGGTATCGTGGGCACACGCAATTTTAAGACATGGAATGTTTGGTATCTATTTACTCGATGCAACCTCATCTTTTATATTTAAACCAAAAATGGATTTTCTATTGTGTGTTTATGCACTAAAATTAATTTTATTGCATTTTTTCCTGAAAATGTGCATTTCATAAACAGCCTCTGATAGTAGCTTTATGCACATAATTTGTTGGAGAATAACCAACACAATGTAAATCCACATTTTATAACTAGACCATTGCATTGTAGATCAGGAAAATACATGATGTACAACTATGGCAGTACGATTATTTAATTTGTCTAATTTCCTTAGGGGCATTCTGGAGAAGAAACTGGCAGCCAGTGTGAATATTATGCCAAAGAGCTCATCACTGTAAGTGCATTATGTGCATTCAACCATCAATAATTCACACAGCAATTCTCATGTCACAACCAGCAAGTCCATGGAAAACATTCATCAAGACATCAGATGTAGCCACTAACTAAGTGGATATTTTATGGCAGAACCCTACTACAGAACACATGTAAACATGTTTTAAAAGAGGAAAGTCTAAAAAGCTAAATTATTAAAGTGGATCTTGCAAGGAGCCCCCATCCATGTAAAAACAAAGAATTAAAGAAAAAAGTTGAAAAATATATAGTAAGCTAACACTTAGTAAGGCACTTGTCTGCCTTAGTGCCTAGGCAAAGATGACATCACTGGGCCTATTCTTGGGAAAGCTCAAGAAAAGAGGCTCCAGAACAGTGCAGGAATGTCTTCTGAGATGCTCAGCTTTATCAGAATCTTTCTGGAAGGCCTATGACTCCACATAATTATTTTCTCTAAATTAACTCAGCGTTTGTTCATGGGGGAAAGGGTCAAGGATAATCAGACCTTGCATTTCCATGTAAGGTCCACATTAAAGTACAAGCAAAGGCTCCTATATAAAAGTCTAAACATGTTTCAAATACATTTATTATGTGATGTACAAGCCCCATAAAGATAACCAACAATTGTATTTACATTCCCAAACTGAGGCAAACCCTCCTTTGTGCCTCCCTTTACAGAAACTGCAGCTCACTCTGGGGAAGGTTTCAGTAACAGAGGAAGTGATGTCAGATCAGAAAGCAGTGGGCAGAACTAGGTGTGGCCAGGTGCTGCTTGACATTCTACAGTGACAATGCTAATAGCCATGCCCCAGCAATATTTTTTAATCTCACTGTAGTTCAAGCAGGCATAGTCTACAGAAGAGTGGTATCTCTGTTCTGAATTCAGGAGCACTGCAGCACTGTTGCCACACCATCACAGGAAGCTGCATTAGGTTGACTTCACTAGCAGGTTCAACAGGTATTTGTGGGCCTTTGCAGGGAGACTGAAAAAAACTAGCACATATTTTCAATGGGAGGCCATACTTTCTAACAGTGTTGAGGTTACTGTTTTGATGTTACATTTGTCTTAAATGTTTTTTTTATCATATTCTAAAAGTGAAGCTTCAACCAAAATTTTTATAGTATTGGATGGAAGAAGGAAGGGTTATAATCTCTTTAAAGCATTAGCCAAGCCTCCATCGAAAAGAATATCCATAAGTCCTTAATTGGTTGATCTATTCATCAATCCATCACCCTATCCATAAAATTCCTCCTAAATAAATTTATTTTATTATTTCTATTCAAATGACTGCTAATCTTTAACATCCTATTTTTCCGTTCTGGTCAGTGGGAGGTTATAGTGGCACTCCTATATAATACCTCTCCAGTGGTCATTGTTGGCAACATACAATATCTTGGCCAACAACACATGTAAAGGAGTATACAGTGACATAACGTCACCTCTGAAACAAATAGGGAGACACAAATGAGAGTTAAACAGTGCTGCAAATCCAGCAGCGTGGCTGCAGCATTTCCAGGCAAAAGACTGGAAATGAGGATGCAACAAAATGACCTGCAGAAAAAAAAGGAAAAGGGGAACATTAAAGATAGTAGATTTAGCCTGGAATTCCAATTTAATAATTTTATGGATTTATTTTTTCATAGGAGAATTCCACCTTTCTTTTCTGTATGATCATTAGGAAAGGAAGTGCACAGTTATTATTATTAGAAAGGATTTACAGTGTATAGCACCAACAGTTTGCGCAGCGCTTTACAATATAAAGGGGGATAGTACAATTACAATCCAGTTCAATACAGAAGGAATAGGAAGGCCCTGCTCACGGAGCTTACAATGTAAAGGGTTGAGACACAGACAGCAATTGCAACCTGACAGAAGGTCTAACCCTTCTCATTCCATCCAAAGCTAGAGAATAAATGAATGTGAACCATAACAGAGCAGGGACCCCTATTATACAATTATTGTATTCCATGCAGCCAGGTGCTTTTAAATATATATATAAATATATACTGTATATTCTATTAATATTTCACAGGTACATCTGGAAAGGAGAAATAGAGGAATCTACTGAGGTACTTTTAGTAAGTGTTTCTCACTAAATAGATATTACAAGGAATGCTCTCTGACATAGTTTGTGTTTTGCTCTTTTTTTTCTCTAGTGGGTTGACTGTGTTCTCTTTCAATTGCCTAACAATCAATCTAAAATATGAATGTATCCTGCACGTGATTGGATGTGTGAAGAAAATCAAAGCTGATAATAAATCAGCACCTTAAACAGGAAAATTACTCTGGAAGCTGTGCCCAAGAAAGGCAGGCAGAAGGAAACAGCTAGCTGCCAGTATTACCTGTGTTTTTTATTATTATTATTATAGAAGATTTATATAGGGCCAACAGTTTGCTCAGTGCTTTACAATATAACGGGAGACAATACAGCAACAATACAGTTCAATACAAGAGGGTTAGGAGGGCCCTGCTCCTTGGAGCTTACAATCTAAGAGGGAGGGGCAAGTGGTACAAAGGGTAATAACTGTGGGGGATGGACTGGTAGGAGGAATAGAAGATTCCATTATTAGCTGAGAACAGGATAGGCTTCCCTGAAGAGATAGGTTTTCAGAGATCGCCTAAAAGTGAGCAGAGTAGGCGATAGTCTGATAAATTAGGGTGGAGAGTTCCAGAGGATGGGGGAAGCTCTGGAGAAGTCATGGAGATAAGCATGGGAGGAGGAGACAAGGGAGCTAGAGAGCAGGAGGTCGTGTGAGGAGCGGACAGTACAGTTTGGGTGATATTTGGAGACAAGATCGATGATGTAATTTGGGGAAGAATTATAAATGGCTTTATACGTTATTGTTAATGCTTACAATTTTATCTGTTGGGGAATGGGAAGCCAGTGGAGGGATTGGCAGAGAGGGGTGGCAGATATGGAATGGTTAGTAAGGTGGATGAGTCTGGCAGCAGCATTCATGATAGACTGAAGAGGGGATAGCCTGCTATGAGGTAGGCCAATGAGGAAGCAGTTACAATAGTCAAGTCGAGAGATAACCAGGGAGTGAATAAGTTGCTTAGTAGTTTCAGAGGTTAAGAACGGGCGTATCTTGGAGATGTTGCAGAGGTGAAGTCTACAAGCTTTTGACAGTGCTTGGATTTGGGGCTGAAAGGACAGATGGGAGTCTAGGATTACACCTAGTACCCTGGCATGAGGGGAGGGACTGATGGTTGTACTATTGATCTTGATGGAGAAGCCAGAGGAGGGGGCACTGGATGGGAATAGTATGAGCTCAGTTTTGGAAAGATTGAGTTTGAGGAAGTGGAGTGGCATCCATGCTGATATGTCACTTAGTAGGTTAGTAATGTGAGAGGAGACTGAAGGGGTGAGGTGAGGAGTAGAAAGATGGATTTGTTTATCATCAGCATAGAGATGGTACTTAAAGCCATGGGAGTTTATCAAGTGACCAAGGGAGGAGGTGTAGATGGAGAAGAGAAGGGGTCCAAGGACAGAACCTTGAGGAACCCCTACAGAAAGATGGAGTGGAGTGGAGGAGACAGAGTTATAAGTAATGCTGAAGGAGTGCTGCAATAGGTAGGAGGAGAACCATTTCTGTCTTACCATGCCTTGTTTTGCATGCTGTCTCTGTATAGACAGATGTAAACGTATGGTTTTGCTTCATGCCAGAGCTTCCAGCAAGAGGATTAGTGAGCTGCACAGTGGTGACATGACCAAACCAAACTTCAAATCTCTTGAGTCTAGCAGTCTGAAGCAAACCTTGGATATCACACTGCAGATACAAAGCTATGAGGCTGTATTCACATAAGTGTCTAGGTACTGTCACATGCCAGAGTGTGCACTGCTATTATTCAGGAAACTTCTGGACAAAAAGTATATTTTACAGGGCACTACTTAGACACAATTCTCATTTTAGATGCTCCATATAACACATAATAACTTCACTTTTTGAGTTCAGAAGCACTTAAACCAAGTATGTCATTGAAAACTTTTCTGTAAAAAAAAAAAGTAATACTTGTTTTATATTTATTCTGCTTTAAATTAAATTATGCCAGAACACTGGCAAACCAAAAAAACTGTAGGCCTGCCCGCGATACCCCCACCCACAACCAGCATGCCTAAGTTTTGTGACAAGGCAGTACCAATAGCATGAACGTAAACATAAAGGAATGAGACCTGCGTCTCTCAATTGAATCCAATAAAGGCATGTTGCAGTGAGAACAAAAATCCCATTTTCTTCCTATCAGTTGAACCAATTAATCACTTGACTACCTGGCACTTTTACCGCCTTCCTGCCCAGGCCAGTTTTCAGCTTTCAGCGCTGTTGCACTTTGAATGACAATTGCACAGTCATGCAACACTGTACCCATATGAAATTGTTATAATTTTTTTCACACAAATAGAGCTTTCTTCTGGTGGAATTTGATCACCACTGGGGGTTTTTATGTTTTTCACTATAAACAAAAATAGAGCCAAAAATTTGAAAAAAAGGTTTTTCTTTGTTTCTATTATAAAATTGTGAAAACAGGTAATTTTTTTCCTTCGCTGATGTGCGTTGATGAGGCTGCACTGATGGGCACTGATGAGGCTGCACTGATGGGCACTGATGAGGCAGCACTGATAGGCAACATTGATGGGCTGCAATGATGAGGTGTTACTGGTAGGCATTGATGAGGAGGCACTGTTGATGCTGCACTGATATGCAGCAATGATGGGCACTGATGAGCGGCAATGACTGGCGACACCGACTGACAGCACTGACGGGTGGCACTGATGGGTGGCACTGATAATCAGGGCACTGATTATTAGTGCAGATCTGCTCTGTGACATTTGGCAGTTTTTGGCAGTACTTTCCTCACGATGTGACAGCGTCAGGAAATTGCTGCCGATAACCGAAGGGTTTCATTTTTCTTTCAGATTTTTATTGCTGTCCATGTCCCTATTGGGGAAACTTTACCGATGTCTGAGGACATAAAAAATGAGAGGAAATTCAATCTTTGGCAGGTCACATGAACAGGTGTCCTTATTGGAGGATTTCCCATCATCTCCTGTTCCAATGACAACTATAAAAAGTTAGATGTTTCCCAGATTTTTCTAATAACAAAGTGCACCATAACAAAAAATGAATCAAATTTTGCCGAGCGGATACACAGACAACAATAAAAACACAAATGAGGTTCTAACCATTCCGCACTCTATCCAAAACTACTGGAGATCCACTTTATTGTGCATTAGCCAAATGGACAGCAGTGGCTGGTTGCAGTTACCTGATCTCTTCCTTGTGTGCCACAATACTGTATATTCTTCAGCAGGGAGCAATCTGTGTAGAGTGCACTGACCACCACTTTCTGATTGGCCATCGAACTGTCATCACCTGACTTTAAAGGCTTAGACTTCTTTGTTCCTATTTTGATAAGCCCTACAGACATTTTAAAAATTGTTTTATAATAAAAAAAAAGTTAAATTTCTGTTTTACCTCTTTCGCTGTTTTTTTTTGCAGATAGCGAAAACCAGGACAGCAGAGATAAACGAATTATCAGGATATGTCAGGTATGAATGCAGCGAATAATTATCTGCTACTGGCCTGAAAAGGCCTTACAGACTATGCACATAGGCATTTCCTTTGCAGTTTAGGCAGGGCATATAACACAGAAATCACAGTTGAGATTGAATAATAGCAGCATTACTGCAGAGCAGAACAAGGATGGGCAGGACACCAGCAGCACAAGGTGAGCCTGTTACCAGTGTTCTCCCCCCCCCCCCCCCCTTGGCCGATGCTGCTAATCCTGCTCTCACAAAGGATGTCAACAAATCCACCACCCTCTCCTGCAGTTTTAATAAGGCCGCTGACCAGCCTGGACAAGCAGTAGAGTTGGCCATCCTCCAGCAGCAGGTTGCCTGCAGCCATATCAATCCTTGACAGTGCTGCTGATGGAGAAGTTCTGTGTACTCAAGAACATTTTCTTGCTGGAGTCTATCTGACAGCGGTGTGCTGACAACTTTGCAATCATGTCAGTATACTTCAGTTCAGGCAGCTTGCAGCACAATGTAGCTAGCTTCAGAGACAAAACAGATGCAAATAATGCACACTAAACCCCTATCCTGCACTCCAGCCACAGTGCAGGGAGTGATATCACAGTAGATGGAACAATGGTGGTCTCTTCTGCAGGTCCAGGATGACCAGCAGCACAGATTACTGCAAGAGAGGGTGATGGCTTTGCTGCCATCCTCTGTAAGAAGTAGAATTAGCAGTGCTGAATCTAAAGGAGGAGCTCTTAGTTTCAGGAGTCTGGTAAGCAGAATATGCCTCTGGTGGAGGCTAATGACAACATTGGCAAGGTCTTCTGTTCACATCCTGTCCAAGTCACAGAAACTTCGTACCACCTCACCATCTCTCCTCCAGTTACAACACATTCCACCTCCCTCCCTCCCCGGTCACTCTACTGCTCTACCAACTACCTCCCAGATCACAGTACCTCTGAACTCAAACCCCTCCTCCAACTCATAACACCTTCATTCTACTCACCTTTTACCCCCTCCATAACTTCCCTCCTACCCATCTTCCCCCAAACTTTTTCATTTCACTGACTGCGCAATGCACCCCTCACCCCCAGGTCACAACATCCACCTCCCACCTCCAGCACCCTCCCCCACGCCCCACATCCCCAATTATCTAATAAGACCCCATAAATGTTTATATAAAAGTCAGCATAGATGAAGTGTGTAAAATTGGTCTGACTGATAGTTAAGAGTTCTCATTATCATTTTGTATTCATCTGAGTTGAGAAATAATGTCCATTTTGACCAAGTGGATAGAAACTTGGTATGGGGGCCTAAGCATTTAGAAACATGTTTCCTGTTGAAGGGGAGGATCAGATTTTTAAACTGGCTGCTCCTCCCATTCAGTAGAGATCATGTGACCAAATGTTTAGGCTTTTGGTCATGTGGCCAGTACTGAAAAGAGTTATTTGAACACAGGTCAACTTTAAAGCCCATTTATTTGGAAAGGAAAAATGCTCACTTGCAGTAGGGCTGCCCCCATACTGCAAGGGTCAAATGTTAATTCAGGTCTAGGAAACCAGGAAAAAAAGCAGATTTACTCACCTTTTCCTCTTCTCTGGCAGCTGGCGCTCTCCTCTATTCCGCTACACCCTGGCAGTGGACTGTCCCTCGGTGTCTTCACATCCAGTGCAGAACTATGGGTTCTGCATTGGACTTGATAGCATCAGAGGGCCTGCAACAGCCAGAGCATAAGAGAGAATAGACTGTGGGACTGGTGTAGAAGCCTGCAGGGAGACTGTAGGATTGGAGGATCAGGTAAGTAAAACTGTTTATCTTTATTGTACAGTATAGGACACAGAAACCAGTTCATAGACCATAAATTATGTCACTACTTTCAAGAAATTGGATATTAGGAAAAACTTAGCTGGGATTGCCCCCTAGAGGCGCCAAATAAACCCCACTCAATCTGTGGGGATCCAGTTTGTTTGCTAGTGTCCTCAGGTGGAGGAAGTCTTTCCCCTTTAAGTTTTTCTTATAGGAGGTTTAGCTACTTCCTTTAACAATTCTATCAGGATCTGACTGCTTACTGCCTTCAGGCCTCACTAGTAGTTTCCAGATCAGTAACATTGAGCACATCTTGGGAACTGTCCCTGGACCTGATTGTCACAGGGCCAGCCTGTAATGTTTACTTTGCACACTGGATCCTGCACTCGGCACTCACCTTGGAATGTGTAGTTAGCCACAGAAAGCTATACAGGTCTAGGGGTCTATGACCATGGTCCTAGGGCTATGGCACCCAGACCCTGAAGACCCCATTGTATGCCCACTGTAACTTGACCCTGGATAGAACCAGTGATGTTGACAAGGTAAGACAGGATTTCCCTGTACCCTTTAACACATCGGTTACTGGTTTACACATCTTGATGGCTCTGAAGTATACACTACATCCCTATTCTACAAAATATAGCACAGTGCTATGTACACAAGTGGTTCATGGGCACAGGAGTAAGGGGACTTGCACTCTAAGTGTTGTTCCCTAACTTTATTATTTCACTGTTTGGCCTAAAGGGTAATGTTATTATAACATTACTTTTGCAAATGTGGTGTTTTTTTTCGACCTTCTAACCAGTAGTTCCTTTTTCAGCTACTGACAGAGGGCTTTCAAGACTAATAGCTGCACACTTCTGGCTACCATTTTCTGTCGATAACACAATGTGATTTTTGCCACACCACCTGTAGCCCAATTCCAAAAGGAGGCGCTTCATGATTTCTATTCTCCAGTGTTTAAGCAAGTTACTTCCTTACCTTTTCACCATATGCTGGTTAATGAGGATTAATTGATAGAAGCAGTATATACTAGTCTCTGGATAAAAACATCTAGTGCTACATTGCCCCAGATACTCAAAAATACTCTAAGAAGATGGCCTTCTGTAGAATGCCTTTTTCCACTCTGGATCAGGAAAACTGTTCCTTTTACAATGATTGGCCAAACTCAGAGAGGTTATTTCCCTCCCTCTGATAATTTTGAAACCTTGTAATCTATGGACACAGATTTTAGCAAAAAATTATCCATTCCCAAGGTGAACCCAGCCATTTTTGCACTTAATGCTGACACTACTGTCACTATTTAGGTTACTCCCTCCTTAAAAGACTTGGTGGATAAGCGCTTGGAGATTCCTCTAAAAACTTATTTTACATTAGTTGGACTGGTCCTACAGCTGACCACTGTCACCTTGATGGTTATCCAGACTGTGGGGTTGATTTAATAAAACTGGAAAGTGCAAAATTTGGTGCAGCCAGTCAGCTGATTGGTTTCTATGCAGAGATGCCCCAGATTTTGCATTCTCCAGTTTTAGTAAATTATCCCCAATGACTAAACGAATTAAAGAAAGTCATGATGAACTTTCTTATGATTAAAGAAAAATAATATAGCATATACAATTGCGATACAAGAAATATTGTAATTGAATGTCATTAAAAAATTCCTTCTCAATCTGCAGTGCTGCAATTTTCTGTAAAATGCAATGCAATATGGCTACCTGGAGGCGTTCTGTACACCATCTGTGTACAGAACACCCCCCAGATATGTAATTTCCTGCTTGTGTGATTGGCTTACTCATTTTTCCTTTAGTCTGCACTATGATACAAATCATAATTTGAGCATCCTTTGCAACAAAAATGTAATCTTTGGTGAGATACTCCCAAAGGGAAATCACATCTAAAGGGATGCAGACCCTGCAAGTTTCCTCATCAGAGCCCTGCAGGTGCAGCAGCTGATTGATAATTATAAAACCACTCCCATACAGATTCACTTGGCACATGCACATAGAAAAACAGTCAGCTATTCCTTCAGAATAACAAAAGGTAAAAATCTGCAGGAAAGTTGGTTAAAATCCCAGCAGTGTACATAGAGACAGAGGGGAATGTTTTTTTCTCAACAAAAGTAGAGTTATTCTTTAAAATACAAATTCTAGAAAATGAATACCCTGCTCTGTCCAATGATATGATTTCCCTGGCTTAACTCTCAGGTCTTCTTCTGAGCTCCAGCATGCCTTTTTAACCATCCCTTCCACGGCTGCAGTTTACCACTTGCTATCTCTGGAATTAGGTGTTTAGGCTGTCCTCTCCTGCCTAGGGCTCAACTGCGATACAGGTTATACTATTTCAAAAATTATACCACGGACGGTTTAAATTCCCCTGTTCCCAGGATTTCTTTGGTGGTTGTCTTTCCGCTATACCTATGGTCCACAACAGCTTGCTCTTGTCTACCATACTCAGCTATCCTAGAAGTAGAAGTGTCCCCAGAGGTGGAATTCGTCCGACTTGTGTATACAGCACGGTTTAATTTCCTACTTATATGAATGCAATTTAAAAAAATTCCTGTCAGATTTACACTATGGGAGCAGTGGTCTCCTCTTTTTTCTCTGAATGTGGTTGCTTGGGACACTTGGAACAAGAACAGATTGCTAGCAGTGAGAAATGTGAGGAATTTGGGACGCCACGTTTTGCCACGTTTGTATGCAGACGAGTGCTGTAAAGTGAACCTGTGTCCAGCCTGCAACCAGTGAGTGGGAAGTGTCACTGCGGTGGATCTACATAATAACATACGCCATACATGACCTTTCTATAATTTGAAGGTCATGCAGTTCTGGCAAGCATCACAAGAAATATTTGTGCTGGAGGTTGACACATTGGCATGAGATACACTTTATTGTCTTCAAGTGGACTTTGTAATTTTTTTGTGGACATTTTATACATTGGGATCTTTGTGATTTGTTATGTGGACTATCTTCACACTGTTATCTAGCATGGTGGTGTTTTCTATATTCATTAAGTGCAGCACATTGTTGTTTACTGATTTGTATGGTAAATATCACCTAGGATGATTCCAGCTAAAGTTCATACTGTATATTTGTTTTGGCATTTGCATGGTTTCTCACATTATATTATGATAGGAACCAATTAGCTTCCATTTTTTTTTGTCAAAGCTTAAATGAACAAGCTGAAATTAGAAGCTGATTGTTTACCATGCACAGCTGCACCAGATTTTGCACTCTCCAGTTTTAGTAAATCAACCCCATAGTGGTTCTTAAAAGGAAAGCTGGCACTTCGGTACGATCTGCAAAAGATAATTTTTTTGTATCTTACTGAAGTGCCAGCTTTCCTTTTGAAAATCACTATGGGCGTGTGACAGCCTGGACAGGCAATTTCCTAATATCCTCATGATCAGGGTATTCCCTATGTATGCACATTCAACCCTTACATTGTATGCCTCCTTTTACATCCCATTTTGGGCACAAAATGTTTTTTCCTGCTTAGCAATCTATGGAGAGCAGCTGTCTCATTGGCTAATAGAAAACCTCATCATGAGTTCCTTGCCCCTCCCTCATTCTATATACTGTATACTTTGACTTGTCCATACTTCTGGCATTTCATTTAGAACCCTGTAGATAATGGTCGACTTTATATATGCTTTTCTCTTGACACCTTGCAACCACTACTAAACAGGATTCTTCCTTATCACCCATTGGGAGTCCTATATGACCTAAGGGCAATTCCAAACTATCCTTATAAACATAGGGATTACATTGTGAGGGGTTCCAATCCTCCCTTTCTGTTTACATCAACAGCGGTATTCTTCCTTGGACTTCTCTTCCACTTGATGGTAGGATAGTCTGGAGCCTGGTGTTCTCTGAGGAATTTAGGCATACCTGTAGAACACAGCCCTCTTCCTTCTCTGTGATCTCGCTATTGCTTGCTAACAAAATTGGCTGAAGCCTATAACCTATAGTTTGTAAATTGATTCTTGTATCCTGCACTTTACTCTAATATAAAGAATTTACAGGTAATTCCTCTTTATGCCACCTTTTAGACCAAAATGTGGACTGAAGCCTTGCAGTGCGGCAGGAGCAAGGGAGCAGTTTTCTTTGCCCTGGAATTCAAGTTTAAAATGTGTGGAGCCAGTTACCATTTTGGACACGTTTTGGACACATTTTAAGGTCCATTCACAAAATGCTGCAGGTCTTTTAAACTTTTGTGGTGGTGTATTGACAGCCTACTGTATATAAAAGAGTTCTTAAAGAACCACATAGACTTCCGCTGGCTGCAGGCTTGAAAGTCTACTTGATTGGCCATACTAACTAAAACAAAAAATAGTGTTCCTCAGAAAATTAGTAGCTCCAGGGATCCCGCAGGATAATGCAAAGGGTGCCACTTTCGTAACATAGGATGGGAGTACTCATCACATTTTAGTGTAGGCAGCAGTAAACCAGTCTATTTATTTTATATAGGTTTTTTTGTGCTGTTAGATATTTTTATGCTGATAATAACTGTGACGGGCGCGGCATCAGGCCCCAGCCCTTCTCACCAACTTGTGACCGAAGCAGCAGCCAATCTAAGACCACGCTGCCACTTGCATAACAATGCCACTCTCAGCTGCGCCCTGCACAACGATTTTCCAGCTTGCTGGACCACAATCTATGTGCCAGCAGCCTGAGAGCGATTGTTACTGGGTCAGGTTAATTACGCAATTAATCCTTCACACTGCCACCACCACCTTTTTGCAGAGAAGGAGGAAACTCACAAATCTTAGCAGTAACACTATGATATTTGAATAAGCATCTGTATACACACTGCCACCGCAGATAGATGTATGCAGAGGGTTAAAACACACGGTAGCACTCTTCCGAGACAGGGATTCTTAGTTTGCATTAAAGAGCTTTAGAAACAGTTCAGCACTTTTCAGAAAATAGGATTTATTACTAAAAAGGTCAAAATGGTGCAATAAAAATATTTACAGAAAAAGATGTAACAAATATATATATATATATATATATATATAGAGAGAGAGAGAGAGCAATAACAAACAGAGATAAAGAAGTTTCAGAAGGTAGGATACCTGCAGAAGTCCTTGGTTTAAGCAGAGCTCAAGTGTCCTGAACAAAAGGGTACCTTTTCTCCCAAAGTTGATTCCTGATGTTAAAAGGGAGAATCTTTTCATTCACTTCTCCAGGCATGACAGCCTTTTATAGTGTCCCAGCAGGGGGTGTCTACTAAAGCCAAGGGCTAATCGCCTCATTTGGGGAGGGGTGTTAGGCGAAGACCCAGGCTGTGACCCAAATCCCTCCCAAGTTTATACCATGGTCAATAGCCTTCCATAGGTACATGTAGCATCCTATCCACTGGTAGAATAATATGCAGGATCCTATTCTGAACGTCCTGACACCAAATATGACATATCTGGCTGTGACAGATAAAAAGATATTGCTTTCTACTCTCTGGTAGATGTTACCTAGGGGTGTAAGGTATCAGGTGACTTGTATTAAAATGCATATCTGAATATATACTTTGTTTTAATGTACCTTGTTCATGTCGGGATTTTATGAAATTGTATGAAAAAGTGATTCAAGTGGGATGTACGTTTTACTGCCACTCTGGAATGCTTTTCATGTCCAGTGACTGACTGATTTATAGCTTTACGAGCAGGCCAAGGCAAGAGTCTGACAGACATCATGGGACCAGCTAACTGGGTTTACAACCATGAAGCGTATCAAGCTGTGCCTGATGCACGTGTGACCCCAGCATACACACACACACCACATGCCATTCAAAAAGGGAGGGGGAAGACTGAACGGAGTGAGAATGACCTTTGCAGAGTATGATACAAGATGGTGGATCTTAACAAAATGGTTGTCTGCGTCCAATTGCCACAATAACCATTGTAATCTTGTGCACAATGGACAGCGCTGTGTTCTGTTTCTTTTTTTTAATTGTCTGTGTGCCACACTTTTCAATAAAAATGTATTCTTTAAAAAAATGCATTGAGTACTATACTGCATTACAGATGACCAGAGTGAAAGGATCCTTAGCTTCATATTATATCAGTTAGGATCACATCAGTCATTCCAAAGATAGGGATCTGGGCAGGTTTCTGATTGCAATTTACCATTCATAAAATGTTAAATTAAACAAATTAAGACATGTTGTGTTTTGGTTTCTAGATATATTCATCCCTTTGAAACACCAGATTTTCTGACAGTGCCAATTGGAGATGGAAACACAGATTATTTCAGATGGATTGAAGATGTTATGTCAGAGAAATGATCGTGGATTGTGTGTCTGGACATTCACAATGGCTTTCTCAAGAAGTATTATAACTTTTCAGTTTGTAATGTCTATGAGTAAAAATCCTGTGCAATAATAATAATAATGATGATTAAATGTCAGTATTGTTAGCTATAGTTAAAAGTCAGATCTGGATGTCTTTAGATAGGCAACTCTATGAATAGTTAAGACCAAATACTCCAGATACTCAGAAAAAAGGTCAACATATACGTCTAAGACCAGGTGAAAAGGATCAACATTGGCAAAAGGAGAGAGTGATTCAATAAAACAAGATGCAGTTTAGGCACATAGAGCCAATTCAAGCTCTAAACAAGCACAACAAAATGGAAAGGATGTAAAAAGAAAAGAACAACAACTTGGATACAAAAACTTACAATATAATAAGTCTGAAATGACAAAAAGCAGAGAAAAAAGTAAAGAGCATAGCCAGGATGATAGCAGCAGGGAGTCTCAAACATGGTTGGCAAGGGTAATTACACAATTCGCATTTGTGCCTTATACCACATGTACATAAACTATAAAAGAAACTATAAGGACCCATTTACATTTTTGTGGTGCGTTAATGTGCTTCGTGTTAAGGCAGCCCATTGAAAACGATGGGCGGCCAAAGCACCAAAACATCCCAGAAATCAAATATTCCACAAATTTTGATCCAATGAAGTACAATACGCTATGGTGCAGGTATGTGATATGCGATGTTAATTTTTTCATAAGTCTATGATACTTATAAATACGAGACCTCAAGTTTTGGTATGCAGTAGTTCTGGGACACTCAGGGGTAGAGAGCCATACGTTAGCTGAAAGACGCTTGGCTCATGTGAGACACACTTGTAAAATATACACACTTCAACATCTTACAGGATTTTGGGGTGACTTTTCAGATCAGCAAGGAGAACATTCCTTATACCCAATAAGAATCAAGAGGATTCTCGTGGGGCTTCGTTTCCAGCCTCTTTACATACTCCTCTTGCTAATGAAGGAAGCAGATATCATACCTGAACATTTTTTAACTCACCGTAAAACCCTGATCTTGGAGTCTATTGAGGGACCCAGGAAGTCATATACTGTCAGTAGGCCGGTGCTTCCACTAGGCAAACTTAGCAGCCGCCTAGGGTGCACTGCCACAAAGGGGTGCCTGGGCGCAGCCAGGCCAGCACTCTCTCTGTGTGGGACACTGCCACGTCATGAATGATCCTTCAGCTGAGAGGAGGGGTGGCAGAGGGTTGAAAGAAAGGACAGAGGAAGATACCGGTTGTCTGGGGCCAGTGTAGCAGCTGAGCTGCCACTCTTTCCAGTATTCCTCTCAGACTCAGTCCCTTACTGCAAACCGGCTGGCAGCTGCTGATCACTGTGAAGTCCCAGCCCTTTTCTTCCCATTGATCAGTGGAGGCAGAGCTGCGCCTGTGGAGGAAGGTGATGGCTGACTCTGATATCTCGTGTTTGTGTGAGTGTGACCTGGCCATCACATGTGTAATGTGACAGTGAGTGATGACATCGTCACGATCTCACAGCCTGCTCTTCTAGTGTTGGATCTGTCACTGTGTAGGATTGCTCAGTTCAGCTGCCTTCTGTCACAGTGTTTTAGCTCCCCCCATCGCCTGGGGAATTCCATTCTGGGATCTTTCAGAGTGTGGATCTATCATCCTCCACTCACTGCAACTGTCACCCTCCCACTGTCAGCCACAGATACAGTCTGTCCATGACACTGATTTCATCTTTAATATTGGTGCTGGTGGCATCTTATGGCACTTATTTTTGCAAATTAAAATAAATTTGGCAGTTTCATGGTTTGTTGATTTAATATTTTCTACTGCTTTCAAAAAAAATATTGTTTTTTTTGTTTTTGTTTTTTGTGGGGAGGACGCATGTAGCTAGTCTTGCCTAGGACGCAAAATAGTCTAGCAGCGGCCCTGACTGTCAGGTTATACTGCCACCTACATAAGAATTAAACACTGGCAAACAGCAACAAGTGTGGAAAAAAGGCCCAATAGACTAGGGGTTCCCAGAAGTCCAAGAGCTGCCTGAGGAACCAACTCTTGAATCAGACCCTGGATGAGGAAAAACCCTTTACTGATAAGGGGACCCACTAACAAGACCAGAGGAAGGACACAGAAAATCAATGCAACTCCCAAGACCAAGAGGAAAACGTTCACAAACCAGAGAGGAATAATTCAACAAAGAAAGGAGTACTGAGTCATAGACCAAATGAGAAGCTGGATAACCTGAATCCATCAAGGAGAAAAAATATAACAAACTCCCAATTTGGAAAGAAAAAACTAAACATTGTTGTCCTTTGTACAAGATAAAGGACCTGGGAAAATTCTTGTAAAGGGCAAGACAAGTCTGTCTTAGTAGGTAGCCCATACATGAGTCATTTGTGGATAGGGGAATCCTCCCGGCTGAGCTATAGTATTCTGACATTGGGGAGACTTCTCTGCTGTCAAAATACACTTATCAGCATTGCAAGCTATAGCCTGCAGTGCTGATCAAGCAGGGAAAATCTGACAGGTAAATTGTACAAAGGTCGACTTTTGTACAACCTCCCTGCCCATACATAAATCAAAATTTGGCCAGTCCCTGCTGAACTGGCTGAATTTCAATCCACATGTTGCTGGCTTTAGATTTTACCTTTCTGACCCAAACATAGTTAAGAAATTAGAATTCGATAATTTGATAGGTTGTTGAACAGACAACCGCATGACCAAGGTGAAACTAAACAGGGAAAACCCTCAGCTTGACTAGAAGCCATAAACTGTGAGGGGTGTGAAAAAGTGCAAAAAAGTCCAGCACAGAACCCAAGATTCAATCCCACAAAGTCAACATGAGTAAAGAGGCAAGGAGTGTATGAGCATCCCAGCAAGAGTAGGCAGGAGATGAAAGTTAGAGACCAACTACAGTTGCAAGAAAAAGTACGTGAACCCCTTGGGATTACGTGGAGTTTTGCATGAATTGGGCATAAAATGTGCTCTGAACGTCATCTAAGTCACAACAATAGAAGAACACAGTCTGCTGAACATAATACTACACAAAAATTATATGTTACCATGGTTTAATTGCACATAACATGTAAACATTCACAGTACAGGGAGGAAAAAGTATGTGAGGCCCTAGCTTAATGACTTCTCCCAGAGCTAATTGGAGCTAGGAGTGAGCCAACCTTGACCCCAATCAGTGTGATGATATTGGATGTGTTGCTGACAGCTGTCCTGCCCTTAAAAAACACACACCTGTTTTGGGTTTACTGGTTTCAAGAAGCACTGTCTGATGTGAACCTTGCCTCGCAGAAAAGAGCTCTCAGAAGACCTACGATCAAGAATTGTTGACTTGCATGAAGCTGGAAAGGGTTACAAAAGTATCTCCAAAAGCCTTGATGTTCATGTGTCCACGGTAAGACAGACTGTCTACAAATGGAGAAAGTTTAGCACTGTTGCTACTCTCCCTAGGCATGGTCGTCCTGTAAAAATGACTGCAAGAGCACAGCGCAGAATGCTGCATGAGGTAAAGAAGAATCCCAGAGTCAGCTAAAGACCTACAGAAATCTCTGGCACATGCTAACATTTTTGTTGACACATCTACAATAAGGAAAACATTAAACAAGAATGGAGTACATGGGAGGACACCACGGAGGAAGCCATTGCTGTCCAAAAAGAATATTGCAGCACGTTTGAAGTTTGCAAAAGAGCACCTGGATGTTCCACAGCACTACTGGCAAAATATACTGTAGACAGATGAAACCAAGATTGAGTTGTTTGGGAAAAACACACAACACTATGTGTGCAGAAAAAAAACGCACAGCACACCAACATCAAAACCTCATCCCCACTGTAAAACATGGCGGAGGGAGCATCATGGTTTGGGGCTGCTTTGCTGCCTCAGGGCCTGGACGGATTGTTGTCATTGATGGGAAAATGAATTCCAGAGTTTATCAAGACATTTTGCAGGAAAACGTACGACCATCTGTCCGCCAACTGAAGCTCCGCAGAGGATGGGTGATGCAACAGGACAATGACCCAAAGCATACAAGTAATTCAACAAAACAATGGCTGCAACAGCACAGAATACGCCTTCTGGAGTGGCCCAGTCAGAGTCCTGACCTCAACCCGATTGAAATGCTGTGGCATGACCTTAAGAGAGCGATTCACACCAGACATCCCAAGAATATTGCTACACTGAAACAGTTTTGTGAAGAGGAGTGGTCCAAAATTACTCCAGATCGTTGTGCAGGTCTGATCTGCAACTACAGGAAACGTTTGGTTGAGGTTATTGCTGCCAAAGGAGGGTCAACCAGTTATTAAGTCCAAAGGTTCACATACTTTTTCCTCCCTGCACTGTGAATGTTTACATGTTATGTGCAATTAAGCCATGGCAACATCTAATGTTTGTGTAGTATTATGTTCAGCAGACTGTGTTCTTCTATTGTTGTGACTTAGATGATGTTCAGAGCACATTTTATGCCCAATTCATGCAAAACTCCACGTAATCCCAAGGGGTTCACATACTTTTTCTTGCAACTGTATAAACTTTTAAAGCAAGTTACAACACTGATGGAGCTGAGGAAGAAGCTAGACATACTTGCCATTACACAAGAGGTATTTCTGAGGCTTTCTTTAAGAGGTATCCTGCTAAAATTAATAATCCTGCTCATTTTTGGCTTCAAGAGTCACAAGGCTAAGATTAGCAGCATCTGTGGAAAAAGAACAGGAGTCTTATCAGGACGGTGAAGAATATTCACCTGAGTGAATCCAAAAACAGAACAGAAACAGAAAGGCCTTCTTCATAAATCTGCAAATCATCAAAGAAAGAGGTGGTTGTCAAAGATGGATAGGGAGACAACTGCAGCAGGAGATCAGTTATTTTTGCTTAGCCCTCCCCTGATGTCTTTCACCTGCAACACAGGTCCTGAAATGCACCTTGCTGTGTGAATCTCTACTTAATTTCCAGAAACTAGCATTTGCAAGAACTGGCTTGCAGGGGATATCCCTTAGGGGATCAGCATGGGTAAGTCAGAAACCCATGGTACCATCCACAACTGGAACCAGACTACCTCTTCTGACCTAAGAAGGATGCCTGCTTATTCTAGATGGTAAAGTAACAGCAGTACATAGATGGTGTCCAGCAGTGACCTAACTGTGAGACCTGACCAGAGAGGGATCCCAAGAAGTAAAGGAGCCACCTGTTCTGGAAATATAAAATGCAGCCTGGAGACTCTCCAAAGAGAAGAACCCTCAGGAAATGAGGAGATTGAGAAGAGCAGTTGCCTAATGGGAAAGTGGTCAGGCAGACATAGGTCTGCTGAGGAACTAGACCCAAAGCTACATGTAATGGGCTGAGGTGGGCCAAAGGGAGGTGGGAGAAAGGAATGAGCCTCAGAGGAAAGACCCTCAACCCATTATGCTCCAGAAAAAGAGGAAAGACTATTAACTTCCCGTCTGATGTTGAGGGGTCTGAGAGCAACCATACTGTGGACTTCTCCACTGAGGAGCTATGCTGCTTATTGTTGCCAAGAGGTCAATGGTGATATCCGTTGCCAAATGCTGACAAACTATGGATCTTGCAGCCCCTTGAGAAGTTGAGGGTTGCACCCACGACGACTGCTTTCTTCCAAGGAGATAATTTAAGTCCCACAATGGGGATGCTAAGAATGAGCACTAGGACAGAGAGAGATTTCCACATTCTGGGACAACATGCAGGAGCAACAGTGAGGATTCAAAGACTTGTTAGAGCAGAGGACAGCTTACCTTGGCTACACTGAACCAAGCAGGTCAGGAAGGAGGCTACCTCTGGAGAAGTAGAGAGGACATAAAGGGTACCAGGTCAAACTGACAAAGGAACTAGATTTAGAGCATCTAGGTTGAGGAGACCCCAAAAGGGCAGGTGAAGGTCTGTTAATCTGTCTGTATGGTGTCTCAGGGTAGAAGAGGGTAATTAAAGAACATGCCAGAGGTTACGGGTGTATTTACCATAAGGCAATCAAGGCATTTGCCTAGGACGGCATTTTTCCAGGGGGGCAGCACTGCCCCCCTGGAAGACGAGACAAAAGAAGGGACACACGCGGCATATGGACTGGGTGGGATCCAAGAGAGGCTGCAGGCTCCTTGATGGTGTATGCAAAGCCTGACTCTCATTCCAGGGGATGTTTGGAGCTGTGAAGGTGATTGTTTTTCTCTCGCTGGGAGGTGGGTGGTGTTGGTTATTGTCAGGCTCTTTCTGGGGGGGGGGGATCCAATTTTTGTGTTGCGTAGGGCAGCACAAAACCTAAATACTCCACTGCTAGAGGCAAGGGATATGCCTGAAAACCTAAAGGGGAGCTCTCTACACTTGAATGCCTGAAGGGCAAATTACCCAATGGCAAGCAAGGAATAATAACTTTGGACTAGAAAAGGGTGAAAAAGGGGAAACTTTTATGCTGAAGGCTTTTCCGAGGGCTTAGCAAATTTCTTGCTTACATTCTTTCAGGTCCTTTGAGATTCACACTTAGAGAGTCTGTATGCACCTAACCAAGAAGCAGATGGAGAAGGACTCCTTGGTCTGCTTGCACTTAGGCAGGTGTACGCTCTTGGCTTCCCATATTAAAGTTTATGATGACTGAAGTAGATCCCAAAAACTGCAGCCCTGAAACACTAGGTGTGTGAGGTGCTTCTTCGATATAGCACCTTAACCAGAGTGCTCTGAGCATCTGTATAGACAACAGACCCATATGGAACACAAGTTTGGATACTTCTAAAAAGCCATTACAACTGAAACATAGGGCTCTAGATATCTGCTCCATGCATTCCAGCAGGAAGGGGTCAACCGCAGCAGTGGAGAGATCTCTTTAAACGGATTTAACCCATTCTGCCAAAGTTTGACAGATTCATGTTACAGCCATAATAGGCTGAAGGGTTGTGCCCACCAGTGAAAAAGGCATAATAACAGCAATGAGCAGTATACATCTTACAAAAACGAGTTGTTTTCTCTTAAAAGTAATCGTAGGCCAGCAATTACGAGTGGTAGGCTTGAACAAAGAGTTTACAAAGAGATATCTGTGGTAAGAAACAAAGTGGCCTGATTCCCGGGGCGTCAATATGAGTGTAGTTACAGGTTAATGAGGGGGGGCTTACTTATCTAGAATGTGTGATTAAGGCAGGAAAAGAGTTGCATGAGTTAGTTTCTAATGAGAAGAAGGGAGAGCAGAGAGTAATGAGATGGTAGAGGAGAGGAAAGGGAGGCCCGGAGGTGGAGAGAGAGCAGAAAAAGAGGGGGGGGGGGGGGTCAGAGGGGAAAGTAGAGTGGGGAGAGGAATAGGGGGTGATAATTGAAAAAGCAGCCTCTTTTGGTGTAGTACGTCAGTGTAAGTCTCCTTCCACCTCCAGCCCTTCCCAGGGTAGAAAGAAAGACAGGGGTTATAAGTCCCAAGGCCATTGTGTATTGTAATTAGGCTTGCAATTTAAAGTCATGGTCATAGAGAGTATTTGTTTAAGGGTTAGATGCCCTTAAACCCACAAAGATGAGCTTGGTGGGTAAAGAGGAGTGGTGTAGAAGGAATTGCGCTGGGGTATTGTCCAGTCTATAGGTGGTCATTTGGGAGATAATACTGTGAACCTCTGCCCAGAAAGACTGGATTAATGGACAGGTCCACCATAAGTGTAGCAACGTACCAGGCTCTCTGTTACATCTCCAGCAAAGGTTGGATATTTCTGGGTGGAATCTTTGTATCTGCATGGGAGTTCTATACCAGCGCAATATGCTTTTGTAGCTATTTTCTTGAGTTGAGATGTTTAATGAGCATTTACGTGCGTTAGAAAAGATAAGTTTCCAGTGATCTAGAGGGAGTTCCAATTGTAGGTCTTGTTCCCAAGCCTTGAATGCTTCACTAGAACTTGGGAGTATGTCAGCATAGAGCAATCCATGAATTTGGGAAATCACGTGTTGTTGGGGTGAGGACTGAGCCATCTGTGCCACGCAGAAAATGGCATACTTGGGCATAGGCCTGAGAAGGGAAGGGTAGGTTATTCAGGAGAGAGTAGCACAGTCAAGGAAATGACCATCTCAGAAAAAGTGGGAGGCTAGAATTTTGGGGTAGGGCCAAGAGTTTGCCAAAAACTGTTAGGACATCCCCAGGGGAGAATTCTGGGTTAAGACAAATTGGTGTTAGGGGTCCCAGAATCGTTGAGAATTTAAATTTAGATGATGCTTCTAAGATACCTTGTAGGGTAAGGCCAATAAAAGGGTGTTGTCGGACTGATGCTGGGGAGAGATCCAGGGCACTGAATCTAGCAATAGTGTGGTGAAAGAAGCTTCAAGCCTCACCCAATCCTTAACCTGTGCATGTACATTCCAATCCGCAATCACAGCTAAATGATAAGCCCAGTAGTAGCTGTGTAAATCAGGGAGTCCAATCCTGCCTTTTTGTTTGGGTAGAATTAATTGAGCATAGCTTTTCTAGGGCATTGTTTGTTCAATAGAAAGGTGACACAAGCTTGCCTATAGGTTGTGAAGAAAGCCAAAGGCAGTTTAATAGGGATGGCTTGGAGGACATAAAGAAAGCATGGTAAAGCGTTCATCTTTAAGACAGCTGCATGTCTAAACCACGAAAAGTGAGGTTTTTCCCATTTGCGAAGATCAAATAAAATAGCATGGAGAATAGGCAAATCGTTTTTTAAAGTAGAGGTCTTTCAGATCTGTGGGTATTTGGATGCCAAGATATGTGATGGAATCTGACTGCCACTTAAACGGGAAATGAGTCTGGCATTGGGTTACTGTAGCATTGTACTTTGCAAAATTTATCCTGATGTTAGATAGGGAATGGAAACATTCAAAGTCTTGTAAGAGATAAGGGAGGGAGACGTGATTCTGTGATAAAAAGAAGGATGTCATCGGCTAAGGCTGCTAGCTTATAGGTGTGGTTAGCGACCGTCAAGCCTTTGATATCTTTGTTGGCTCCCGGGCGTCGTAACAGTGGTTCAAGGGTTAATATGAAGAGCATCCTTGACAGTGGGCAACCTTGTCTCATTCCATTGGGAACGGAGAAGGCTTTCAACAGGTTACCAGTAACACAGACCTTCATGGTGGGCATGGTGTAGAGGTACATTCTAAAGTTAAACATATGATCATGTATTCCTATGGAATGGAGGACTGCTCCCATATAGTCCCAGGCCACCCTGTCGAATGCCTTCTCCGCGTCTTAAAGATAGAAAAAATCCTGGTTGTTTAGAGGAGGTAAGCCAGTGGTGTAGGTTTAGTGCCTTAATGGTGTTATCCCTAGCTTCCCAGCCAGGGATCAATTCAACTTGGTCTTTTATTATTAAGGAGGTAAGTAGAGGGATAAGACAGTTGGCTAAGATTTTTGTGAATAATTTTAGGTTTACGTTTAGTAGGGAAATAGGTCGGTAGTTGGCTACTGATGTGGCGTCTTTGCCTTCGTTTGGGATGACCGTGATATGGGCTTCTAGTATGTGTGTGGCCAGTGTTGCAGCGGATAATAGGGAATTGAAGGCCCGTAGAAACGGTATAACGAGTGC
The DNA here is from genome assembly GCF_062004578.1 of Staurois parvus. Taxonomy (NCBI): domain Eukaryota; kingdom Metazoa; phylum Chordata; class Amphibia; order Anura; family Ranidae; genus Staurois; species Staurois parvus. The sequence goes on along the minus strand of NW_028318161.1, from coordinate 7,878,709 downwards.
AATGTGAAATGTTTTATAGTAAGCGGTTGTGAACCCCTCAGGCCGATGCTTTTCACATTTTTCAGTTAATTGCTATTTGCAATTCTTCTCCTGAAATGGGCCTTTCTAGCGTATTGGCTAAAGAAATGGAGTTTTGGCAGTACCTGTTGTAAAATATCCTTGATAAATTGCCTTCTAAGGTGAGGGGCCTCAGGTGTGTGTTGTTTGGGGTAAATTATATAGTTGCAAGTAATAGCATTCAAACTGGGCTGCAAAGTCAACCGTAGCAGATAAGATTTTCCCTTGAGGGTTTTGGATGTAGTGGATCGTGAGGTCTGCTCTCTTGGATTGAAGGGCTCTTGCAAAGTATTTGCCACTTTTGTTGCTGTGATCATAAAAAAGTTTTTGTGAAAGTACAGATTTACATTTCACCTCTCTAACAAAAGTGTTCTGGTCAGGGTAAGGTCATTATATGTCTGTTGAGTAACTGCTTGTGTGCCAATTCTAGCATTTTGATTTAATCTATGAGTTTCAAGATCAGAGCTTGATGCTCTTTTTTCCTTGTAGTGGCCATCTCTAGGAATGTGCCTCTATCAACACATTTATGGGCCTCCCATTGTGTCATGGGAGTGACATCAGGGGTATCATTTTCAGAGAAGTTTTGGATGCATGAGTGGATTTTATCCACTTAGCATTAATCAGTAAGAAGGGACGAGTCAAGACACCAAATTTTAGTATAAGGAGTGGAGTCAGAGAAAGTCAAGGTAACTGATACAGGGTGGTGGTACGATAAGAACATGGGTTCTGTTGTGGCTGTAGTGAGGGAAGGGAGGTCCTTTTGTGATATAAAGAGGTAATCTATACATGAGTATCGGTTGTGTGGCGCTGAAAAGAATGTGCAATCTTTGTCGGCAGGATGTAAAGTCCTCCACGTGTCATGCAAGAGGAGGTCTTGTAGCTGTAATTTGATTTGGCAAGGGCCCTGTAAGGTAAGGATGAAGTTCCAGAGGAGATGTCTAGGACAGGATTTCGAGCTAGATTAAAATCTCCTCCAAGTATGAGTATACCAGATTGGAAGCCGGAGAGAAGCTGTGCTATGTTTCGGAAAAAGCTTACTTGCACAACATTAGGGCTGTAAATATTTGCCAGCGTTATGGGCTTCCCCTGCATGGAATCCTTAAGGAATATGTAGCATCCATCCATGTCAGACAAGGTGTCTATAATCTGCCATTTCAATTTTTTAGCGATGAGTATAGATATGCCTGTCACTTTGGAGGAGGTATTGGTGGCGTGAACTTGGGAGCTCTTTTCAGGGCTATTGAGGACTTTAACATTCAAGGAATTATTTTGAAGGTGGTTGGTCGGTTTACCGGTGCAGGTGAGGCTATGGCTTCCTTTCTTGGGGAGGGCTGGAGATGAGAGGGCTTTCCTTCTAAGACGACTGTTAAGGGTTGGAAAAGTATGGAGGGGGCTAAGAGAGGGAGAAAAGAGCAAAAAGTAAAAGAAAAAAAAAAAGGGGAGGGGGGAGAGGGAGGGTAGGAGAAGTAAAAGGCAGGGGGGAGAGGGAGGAAGGAGAGGTAAAAGATATGAGGAGGTTAAAGAATGGAAGGAATAGAGCGGGGGGGTAGGTGTGGAGGGAATTTTTACTCCTAGAGGGTAATTGTAGACAAGCTAGCTTGTTCGAATAAGTGTCAGTGGGTCCGGAAGGATTATTTGGGTTTCACAGCATCTGCTGGGTGTAGTAGTAGATAATGGTCAAGAATGCCAGCTTATCTCTGACGCAAATAAGGTTCGGCGTATTTTGGAGCTAGGGGATTTGATTTACAAAGTGTAGTATAAGTCGCTTAGGGGGAGCAGAGTGATATAAGACTTAGGAGAAGAGCCTAATGTGGGGTACGGCTAATTGATGATGGGAGTCCAGATATCTTGTTTACTACATCATCAGCATACGAGGCTGCCCTCGCCAAGAGGTCATGCAGGTGATAATCAGTTCTAAAGGGGCCGGTGCATATATTTATGAATGGATTGCAAGCAGGAACTGAGTCAATGATATGTTACAGTCCTAAAAAGATAGAGGAACCTGAACTGAGGGGTAATTTTGTGAACCATAACAAAACAGCATTCAGCAATAAATTAGTATTCAACAGGTTAAACAGTTCAGTAATCGACTAATTAAGGTAGTTTGTATATAAACATACAAGTACTCAAACTCAGTCTTCTGAAGAACATAAGAGAACAAGAAGCAATACTCAAGATATACAGTACATTGTAGAAGATGTGGTAGATTGTATAAAGGTGGAGTAAGAAAGAAAAAAAAGGGGGGGGGGGGGAGGAATAGGCTCACATACAGTAAATTGAGTGCAGTGTCCTCAACTGTTCATGTAGGCTCCCACATGATCATAGATATTACGTAGATAGGAGGGGTAGGGGTAAGGGTAAAGAATAGGGAAAAAGGGTTGTAGTGGACAGAGAAGGGGGTAGGGATGTTCTTGGGTTGGGAGTGGGGGGGGGGGGTTGGAGTTAGAGTGGGAACACCTTCCCCTTTAGCTAGGTATAGCCATGGAGAGATTACATGACAGTAGGATATGTTGACAAATAAATGAGCATGGTAGATATATTCAGCTATAGAGAAATAGGTGTAACATGATGTGAGTTCCAGAGCCATGAAGCAAACATGGGTGTGGGAGTCACAGCTACAGAGGGCTAATGCGGTGGGCATCTAGTATAGCACATATCATCATATTTACATTGTGTTAATTGCAATCATGAATCACCCATTGACAGCGTTGGATTTCAAGAATATGCAGATTGAGAACACGGTCAACGCTTGGACCTCCAGGAAAGAAAGATGATGTTGATTTCCCTTACAGGGAGTCAAGAAATGATATGCTCATGTTTAAATGCTTCATGTATTGCGTGAGAGAGAGAAGTATATACACAGTTGTGTTCAAAATAGCAGTCAGACATCACTAACCTGATCAATCACTGTTTTTGGTAGAAATAATATTTCTACATGGCAAATAATTTACTAGCAGGTGTAGTAGAGTAATAGAAATCCAACAGACCCAACAGTCATGACATGCATGCTGCTGATTCTGTGTCATTGAATCACGAATTGAAAGTGGCATGTTCAAAATAATAGCAGTGTGGAGTTCTATTAGTGAGGTCATTCATTCTTTGAAAAACAGGTGGCAATTATTGTCCTTATTTAAGGAAGGAAGGCAGCAAATGCTTCACATGCTGGTTACAGTGCATTTCTCTCTGAAATTCTGAGGAAAATTTGTCGTTCCAGACATTGTTCAGAAGAACAGCATACCTTGATTAAAAAGTCGATTGGAGAAGGGAAAACACAAAGAAGTGCAGAAAATGATAGGCTGCTCAGCTAAAATGATCGCAAATGCTTTAAAATGGCAACCAAAACCTGAAAGACGTGGAAGAAAGCGAAAAACTACCATTCAAATGGACAGAAGAATAGCCAAAATGGCAAGGACTCAGCCAACAATCAGCTCCAGGAAGATCAAAGAAGGTCTAAAGTTACCTGTGAGTACTGTTACAATTAGAAGACGCCTATGTGAAGCCAAGCTATCTGCAAGAAGCCCCCGCAAAGTCCCACTGTTGAAAAAAAGATGTGCTGAAGAGGTTACAATTTGCCAAAGAGCACATTGACTGGCCTAAAGAGAAATGGCGCAACATTTTGTGGACTGATGAAAGGAAGATTGTTCTTTTTGGGTCTAGTAGCCGGAGACAGTTTGTCAGACGACCCCCAAACACTGAATTCAAGCCACAGTACACTGTGAAGACAGTGAAGCATAGTTGCACAATCATCATGATATGGGGATGTTTCTCATACTACGGTGTTGGGCCTATTTATCGCATACCAGGGATCATGGATCAGTTTGAATACATCAGAATACTTGAGGAGGTCATGCTGCCTTATGCTGAAGAGGAAATGCCCTTGAAATAGGTGTTCCAACAAGACAACGACCCCAAACACACCAGTAAACGTGCAACATCTTGGTTCCAGACCAACAAGATTGACGTTATGGAGTGGCCAGCCCAATCCCCGAATCTTAATCCAATAGAAAACTTGTGGGGTGACATCAAAATTGCAGTTTCTGAGGCAAAACCAAGAAATAGACAAGAACTGTGGAATGTAGTCCAATCATCCTGGGCTGGAATACCTGTTCACAGGTGCCAGAAGTTGGTTGACTCCATGCAACACAGATGTACAGCAGTTCTCAGAAACAGTGCTTATACAACTAAATATTAATGAAGTGATTCAAAGGAAAGCAAAATCTTCAAACATTTTTCAGTTTATATAGTGAATGTTTGAGTTTGTAAAGAAGAATACAAACACTGCTATTTTTTTTGAACAGTCTAATATTCACTTTTCTTAACTTTTTTTAGAGGAACAACACAAATTTGATATGTTTTTCTTCATGTTTTGATTTGGAATAGAATGTGTAGTGTTCCCAATGCATTTGTGTGTATAGAAATAAAAGCTATTAGAAGGATTTTGAGCTTTATTCACTTTTTTCAACACACTGCTATTATTTTGAACACAAATGTAAGTCAGAAGCTGTATGTTTCCAATAGGGCATACAATGAGAACAGCATTTATTCCCCTATTAGGGTGTTTCCATATGCTAGGCTCAAGCGTATGGTTTTCAAGTGAAAGAAATAAAATGGGTATCTGCTTTAAGCTCCTAAGCAGGGGGTGTACAGCAAGTGGGCAACTTCTGTAATGGTGTGAACTACAATGTAACAGTAGAAGGTGCCTACGCTGGCAATTAGAAAGGAGGGGCACTTTTTTTTTTTTCTATTTTTAAATAAGGAAGGCAGAGTACAGAGGTGGATATTGCTAGACCAGGTAGTCTAGGCATGTTGAGACTTGTGATGTGCAGGAGATGCTGTGAGGCTGCCACCTCCCAAAGCTCCAGGTCCTGATGGTGGTGGGGAAGCCGGTGGTCTCGGTCTGCAGGCTTGAGGGTTGCCTCAGATCTGAAAATAGCCCTGGGGGGGGGGGGGGGGAGATCATAATAGTGGTAGATGTAAAGAGCTGTACCAGTCAGGCACTTCAATTAAGGGTATATCCAAGTGTATACAGAACAGTCAGAGGTCTTCTAGGACATGGCCCAAGTACGTAGCAGAAAGGCAAAATGGAAATTTCCCATCTGTATGTGATATTCCTTGAGTGCAGCAACTCTAGTAGAGGTCAGAGATTCCTCCTATGTTGATAGGAGAAATCTTGGTAGATTTTAATTTTAGCTGCATTGTATGCAATGTGGTTGCAGTCTTCACAGGATTTCTTCCTTGAGCAGGAATCTCACTAAGCAACAAATCACATCTATGGGAGGGTCTGTGCCTCTAGGCCTCAGAGAACAGTGTAAGCACTCAAAATCTATGAGGGATTCAGGAGGCCTTTCCAGCAGATAATTAAATACTGTTAAAACAGCTTGCGACAGTTGGTTCAGCTCAACTTTTTCAGGCATGCCTCTTACCCTCAGATTATGCTGGCGGCCACGATCTAGATCTTCTAGGTGTCTCTGGAGTTTGCAGATGTGTATGCTTGTTGGACCCTGCGAATGGCAGTGTCATAGTGGGCAGCAGTCTCAATCCGCATGGCGACAGCCTGGATATCCATGCAGAAATCAGAGATGGCAGCAGAAAGTGTATCTTTGATGTGCGCTGCGATTGCGTGGAGATCGTGCAGGTTTGCACATCAGGTGAGTGAGAGTGTGGGTGCCTTGTAGCTGTCGGGCTCTGACTAGCAGAGATACGGCCTGTGATACAGCCACACGGTTTTCAAATCTGACAGATAGTAGAGGGAAACTTCTCCCTGTACTATGTCAGGGGGAGGGAGGGGGGGTTGCGAGCACGGCTGCAGCTATGGTAACATGTTACATGCTCCACCCTAAAAAATGGGTGGACCATAGAACATGTTCCAAAGTTGAACTTATCCTTTCAAAGTCCTGGTTTGAACGCCCCTTGTAATTGAGGGCTTTTTTTTTTCCATTGTATATCATGGAGTATACTTACTTAAAATATTTAATGGAAAATAAAAGACAAGTTGGAAACATTTTGCTTTATAAAATATCAGACTTTTTTTTAATTGATGAACTCTGACAATACAGCATTATAAGAAACTGTAAACTGTCCACTTTGAGAAACAAAATGCTATTTCTTCCAGCATAAAACCACAGAAAGCTCTAAAAGTATACCATTTAAAAATTGGTGACGTGGCCTTGTTTTGGATATTGGGGAGAGGCTTACACAAAGTCATGTGGGGACTGATGGTAAGACAGTGGGGAACATTTATGAAAACTGGAGCAGCTGTACATAACAACCTTCTACCTTCAGCTTTCTTAGTTAAAGCAGAACTAAGCCCATTGATTTACCAGTTCCAGAAAACGTTACATTTCCAGCATGCCTGGAATGCTGTCACATTTGCATGTAATTTCAGTCAAACTGTCAAACCATCAAATGGTTGGTGGTATAACTAATCACATGTGCAGCACCATGGCAGTTGCAGAGCAAACAGAGGCCAAGATGGCAGCTTCCATAGCTAAAAAGGAGACAAGTTTATTTCTGCATTAAGCTTTCAAAATGAAAGCTAGAAGCTGGTAGGTTGCCATGTACAGCAGCTGCAGATTCTGGCTGCTCCAGTTTTGATATATTCCCCTCACAACATGAAAATTTACTTTAGAGTAGAAGAGTTACAATAACTAGGCAGTTGCTGTGGAAGATTATACACACACACACAGAAGTAAAATGTGAACCTCACACTAAAATGAAGAATAGAGCACAGTAACAGTGCAAAAAGGTCCAACATGACTTTCTGTAAGTCTGCCACATTGTTAATTTGATTTCAAATGAAATAGCAATATTCAGTATGGCATAACCCACTGCATTAAATCAGCGTTCTTCTGTCATCAGCTTAGAGCAATGAAAAGCTTGGATCCGATTGATACTCTTGATTATGGCACTTGACATGAAATAGGGATTTGTGCTGTATCAGTTAATGAGGTGTACAAGAATCCAGCTGGTCTTCCTGGGCCCTTCAGGATACATTGACATATAGCGCCAATGTGGATTGTCATTCATGTGCTTTCCCAAACCATATGGTCCAAACAATAACATTCAGTTATGGGAGTTGCTACAATCAGGATGTGGGTGAATTTCACCTTCTCACCTGCAGTGAGGTACAAAATTCCATGATAGAAAAAAAAATAAAATAAACATCAATAAAAGTCTAAAAGAAGAAGAAGCACAGAGTTTTTCTGCAGGTTTCACTCTCTCATCCAGCTTGCTGCTCAATTCAGTCTGCATTCCATCCTTCTGTTAACGTGTTTTTCACTAATTGTGCAAAACTGAAGGTCTGAACATTAAACTGAAAACAGAATGAAACCTGACACTGCATTTTAATCTCTTCCTTACCACATAAGAGGAAAAAAGGCAATGAGATCAAAAAACTGTAACCAGTCGTATTTTAAAATGACAGACATTAATGTAAAACGAAGAAAGTGTAATGTAAATAAAAGGGAAAAAAAAAAAAAACAGCATTCTTACCGTTTTTTTTTTCAGGGAGAAAAAAAAAAAAAAAAGCGGACATAAAAAGACACCCATGTGTGCAAGTCTTACAGTTCTAAAATGAAATTTAGCAGCAAATTAAAATCTAGAAGTGTCAAAATATCCAAAAAGCTATATTCCAGGTGTGGGTCGATGCTAGCAGACTAAAGCTGGCCATACTGTAAAGTTTCTCATGTTTAGCCATGCAGACCATACAAGATAAATCACAAGATTACTCCATCCATGCTAAATAGAGTGGATTGACAAATCTGCAGTGCTGGCCATTGTATTGTGACATTCAGCACCTGCAGCCGTCAGAATACACAAATATTTATGTGGAAGTGCTGTTTAGATGAGCATTTTTTGTCTGGCTACTTCAACAGAGATCGATTGAAAAAATTGACTTGTCAACCAGCTCAATATGGACAGGGTTGTCCCATGGAACAAATTTTGGCTGACTCACAGGAAATCATATGACATTTGATCATTTGATCCACATGTGGCCAGCTTAACTCGCAACTAGAAATCAGATTCCAGTCTGAATTCCCAACTCTGCCTATCAATGACAGTCCCTTACAAAAGAAGGCTAAAGCTGAGTACACATGGATCAAAGTCAGCCAATTGAGCAGGAATTGTCTGAATTTTGATCTGTGTGTAGCGCTCTCTGAATTTTGCATCTGTGTGCAGCACTCTATTCAACAAAAGCAGGTAGTTAAACTGGCTTCTGTTGAGCAGCCCTGCTGGATAACCAGCACTGGTTCAGAGCTCATCAGTGTAGGGGGAACGGTTTATCAGAATACAATAGCACGGGGGGGAGATCCCTACATCCACACAATGAACTTTTTTCCCCCCCCATTCAGTCCACAAAACAAAAAAACAAAAACAGTGCTTACCCAGCTTTTGTCTGCCTGATGGATTTTGAAAGCATTTCAGTTGATATAACAAATAAACAGAGTGGCTAGAGGAAGTTCTGGGACACAAGAAGTTTGCTTGCTGCTGGCATCATAGACAGATGCCATAGTTAGACTACCAGTGTCCAGCCTTTACTGAAATTTCAGTCTTGTATGGACGGTGTATATACACAAATCAACACTTACAATAAACTTTTGGTGATAAAACATATGCAGACTAAAAAAAATAAAATTTTTGTATATTTTTTTCCCCTAATAGTGAAAACATTAAAGAAGTCATATTTCATTTCTACTACTTTGCAAAAGTAAAACAGTAAAATAATTACATAACAGTGTAAAGGTCTGCCTGGCTATTACTTTGCACCAGTATATATAGAGGACACCCCCAAATTTTTATAGCAATTATGAAAAAAATAATGTGATATACATTTACACTGCTAAGGTAATATAATCCAAAGCAGCCAATCACTAGCATCTCTGCCACCGTTACATATTACAGGGCAATTCTACATTCAGAACTGCTACGTGGGAAGTGCAGCCAGAACAGCTGCAGATTAATTGGGCGACGCACGTGCATTTTCACATACACAGCTATATTTATAATACACACATGCCTCTGAATAGAAAATTTTAGTAAATATTATATAAAAAAATATATATTACATTATTATTATTATATAGCTAGATCATTCAGTGACCATGTTAGAAGGATTTAGAATCGAACTTGCCTGCAAACATTTTAACCTTCTTTAAAGTGTATCTTTAGCCAAAACATCAGAACAGGTCATAAGGCCATAAAATGTAAATCTTAGAAATATTTCTGTACGTGGGATACACTGCTGCCTTATACAGCCATTCAAAGTAATAAATGGCTGTATGAGAGTCTACATGTCGTGGCTGTATGGTGCTACTTACATAAACCTGTGAAGCTACATATGGCCATCCATTACCATGGATGGCTGTAAGCAGCAGCTGTGTATTCCGGGCACAGAAATACATCCACATTTATGGCAAGATACAAAATCTTCCCATGGGGACACTCACTCATCATTTAGTGCTTTTTTTTTTCTCTTAGAGAGATTATTCCTGCTTCCTGTTGTGTCCATGGGACAGGAAGTAAAGCTAATCCTTTCAAATGGGACAAAGATGGAGGGGGAAAAAAAAAATCCACACAGTGATGGGGGTTTTACCACTCCTTACTCCATCCAAAACAAAAATGTGGGATTTAGCTATACTTTAGGGTAAATAGATTGTTTAAAAGGAAACCTATAATGAACTAAATACAGAGGCTGCCACTGCTTACCTATCCTGAAAATGCTAGGGACCTAGCTGTCTTTGGCTTCAATACTCAGCCACAAACATGCAGTTAGCGAAAGCAAAGCCCTGTTTTGCATAGTTCTGCATGGGAGCATCAGAAAGTGCTGAAGCTGTGGATCAACACAATAGCCAGGCAACTAGTGTTTCCAGGAAACAGTAGGAAAGGAAGTACTGGTATCCTCTAATCTGTGGAACAGCTTTGGTTCCCTGCACACTTAAGCAAGCCAATAGATTTGTGCAGATTTATTTGGAAAGTTTTAGGAATTTTTTTTTTAACCTCATTTTATCTGCAGCTACCCAGCAGGGCATGTTTTCAGGACTATAGCACAGCTGTAATACGGATCTAGAAAAAATGAATTTCCTTGTGGAAGGAGGAAGCCTGAAAACATGACCAGCTGAAGGGGCAGGGGGACAGACTGTTGTCACTCTAGAACAGGAAGTGCCCCTACAATGATCTTCACGGATGGACTGCAAGGTATTCTTTTTAAATCTGCAGAATGCATAAAGAAAAGGTATTGAAAATTTAAAAAATAAGGTTTTAAACATCATCAATGTATTAAAGCTTTTATCAATTGTTTTACATATACTTTGTCAAAAAAATGTGCTACAGGTACAAAACACTCTGCAGCATTAGAGTCTTCTACTGAGTGGCACAGTAAATTATGGGTCTAGTCTATAATTCTTTATAAAAGGGCCACAAAATCGTCAAGCTGTTTCAAAAAGGTCAGATTTGGGTAACACTAATAAATATATATATCTGACCCAATTCTGAAATATAGTCATGTATGAATGTAGCCTTGTCTAGCCTGAAACAGTAGTTAAGCAACAGATGCCACCACACAGTAATATAGAAAGATCTCATTATCTGTGTGGGCATATGGGTGAGGGAGGGGGCTTTCAATAAATAGCTGTTATTTTAACAGATACTTTATTAAAATAAAATATTGGGTTACGTTGACTGTTTAAGGATGCAGCAAGTGGGGGGGGGGGGGGGGCGAGCACTGACAGAGAAGGAAGCGTTCTTTGCAGTTTGACCCTCAAGGGGATAGAGAGGGTTCTAAATCCAACTGAATCACTTCATGCTACACAAACAGACTTCTAGCTGTCTCTCTTTCATTCATCTTCAGGTCAGTGAATTTTCTGTGCTGCAGGGTCAGTTAGGAAGCTCTCAGACCACAGACAAGTTGTACAACTATCCAAAAAGAATCCCCTCCTCCACTAAAATAAATGTATTACCTGCTTGTAACAACAATTCTAAACCCCCATACATTCTCTTTGTCCAAAAAGTGTTCCCTGGACTACATATAGTAAAACATAGGCAAAAATCATTGGCGGGATAAATGCTCAGCCTTCTTTCAAATGGCTTTTCTCAGCACATAAAAATTATGTGCCAGTTAATGGGCTACCACAAGATGGTGCCATTCATTCATCTACTAGAAACAATTGAGTACTGGCGTGATACTTTTTTTATTTGCACTAACATACAATTTTGAGGACAAGCTCTCGGGGTATGTCTACTTCTTCAAGGTCCAAGCAGTACTATTAGAATGTTTTAGCAGAATGTTCAAAGAGATGTGGGGGATGAGAAAAAAAATTAATAATAATAATGGGGGGGGAAACAACACTCACAGAGGGAGTCATAAAAATGTTGGATAATGACAGTACTCAATTGTTTCTGTCGCAAGTGCACTAATACGGCTACAATCACCTCAAGCATTCATCTACTAGGAATTTAATTACAAAGAAGAAAAAAAACTTTCATAAAAAAAAAAAATAAATAATGCACACAGAAGGAAAAGAATGCAGTGAGGGAGATTTACAAAAACTAAAGCAGTCAGAAGCTGGTGCAGCCGTACATGATCGCCAATCAACTTCTAACTTCAGCTTGTTCAATTAAGCTTTGGCAATAAAACCTGGAAGCTGATTGGTCTCTGCAGAGCTGCACCCGATTTGGCATGCTCCAGTTTTAGAAAATAACCTCCAGTGTTTCTTTTTTGTAGGGATCTGAACGCAGCTTTATAGGTTAAAAAAAGAAAGGAAAAAAAAGCCATTCAAAGTCCTACATATGAACAATATTTTACACTGCACACATGCACATTTGTGATCATGTTTACATGCAAACAGCCCAAATGCATTTTTTTGGAGCAGCCTGCATCCTTGCAGCAGAAAGGCCATTTATGCTGCAATCCTGCATGCATGTTAAACATTACATTTGTACAGAGCGCTTTTTATGCAGGATCCTGTGCACAGCATGAACCTGCACAGCAGGTGCCTTATGTTCATATGACTGTATGCATGTACATTAAAAGATACACAATGAATAAAACTGGGTGCTTTTCAGCCTGTGCAAGTTGTACAAAACGTCCCCCCCCCCCCCATATGCACCTAATCACCAATGTCAGCATTTCTCAAACATTTCCTCAAGGCCCACAATACCAGCCACATACACAACACACGTACATTACAATCCAATCACACAATCATGTTTAACTGTATTGTATCTTGTGCTTAGTCACCTATTTGGGAGTCTTCCATTCAATCAAATTAGTGACGTTTTTCCAGACTTACAGGTGATGGCACAGCTGTGACATTTATATAGAAGCACACTGGCCATTTCACAGGAATCTGGAACACATGTCATGCTTTAACAGTTTGGTCTGTTGGACACCCTCGTTCTATGAAAGAGGAACTGGTTGAAGTTAGAAAAGGCATTCCTAGCTATCAGAATAGTTTTAAAACCTCTTATGTCAGTTGTCTTTACATTCTTACATAAAAACATATATAAAAATTTTACATTTTTTCTTGCAGTTCTAAAAAGCAGCTCATATAAACAATATAAATTTGCCCCTCATTGCAGTCATGGTAAAAATAAGTGCTTTTTAAAAGAAAAAAAAAAAAAAAAAAGTGTTTTAGCTTTATAAAACTAACTCACTCCATATACTGTAATAAACATCCAGAAAGGAAAACACCACCTACAGGCACAGCACTTTCTGTATAATGTGGTTCCAAAAAAAAAAAAAAAAAAAAAAAGTCACGTGGTCTCCTTGTCTCCTCTCTCAAAAAAGTGATGTTTAAAAGGCAATCCTGTGTTTGAAATCTGTGATGCTGGAACCAACAATGTTGCATACTATTTTCAGTCATAGTAATTTGACACTGGTCATATATTTCATCATTCACTTCCCAGATTTTGCCATTGCTTCAGGGGGAAAAAAAAGAAAAAAAAAAAAAGTTGAAGTTTAAACTGTGTGCGCACATCCCTTTCATCCACATTTTGTAATTGCCATCACTACATAGATAAATCATTACCCAGCCAAGCAGACCTTCGTTAACCAAACAAGCCACCAAAACATCTTTGAAGCAAATAAGGATCATTGTCCTTTAGGGCCGTCTTCAGTTTTTGAATTAACTGTAGACAAATGGTCCATCAACTGTGGCATGTAAAGCACATGACTACATTTTCCTGCGCCATCCCTTCCTTTAGTATTGCACGTTTAGTCTCTGACATGGGATGTACACCACTCAGCAGTCAGAGAAGCAATATGTTTTGTGGCTTAAAGTCCAATTGTAAGATTTCTGCTAAGGCAAAGACCGCAAATAAAATGGGATTGGGGGAAACAAACATTACATTACAGCTGAAGTTACATCCAATATGTAATTCCTGTTTTTTAACCTGTGGTCCTGCCCACAGCTTTCTCATTGATTTAGCCTCCAGTGGGGAGTTGATATTAGTAAAGCGAGGTCTTCGGTTCTACAATCTTGAAAGCTACTTCTAGATCCAAAAGCAAAGCATTTCTACTTTCCTGCTCGAAGTCCCAGTATATCGGGGGAAAGTCAGTAAAAATGTCAGTATTGTGGCCCTAGGGCTGTTCAATATTTGTACCCTGTATAAGTGCTATAATTATATGTGCAGCAAATGTCACTAGAGTCAAATGTCACCTTATTTTTAGTAGAAACACCATGACTGGCAATATGGCCAAAAGGGTTTGCTTCAGCATGCGCTTCCTTACTTTGGTTACAAAATATATGTATATAAAATTTTATGTCCAGGTCAGTACGGGGTGGTTCCATCCCACTCTACCAAGTACTGGACTTTTCCTTCAGGGGTGATCCTCCGTGCCAATACTTGGTATTTCTCCCCACAAGCCAACCTTCCTGCAGCACCAAAATAAGTTGTGATGGAGTGTTTGAGGTGTGGCATTGAAGAGTCATCCTCGCTGAGGCTCTCGAAGGCGTGACTGTCAGCGGCATGATCTTGAAAGTCAGACAATCGGGTGTACTCCATGGATTCTGCAGCACAGCTGTTCTGTCTGTCTGAGTGGTCCAGGGTCCTCCTCTTTGATTCAAAAGCAGTGTAAGTCTTAGAGGCCAGCTTCCGCTTGCGGCTTCCAATGTTTCCACTGTAACCAAAGCAGCATAAATCAATATCAAATAGAGGCAAGGTGACATTTACCAAAATTAAATTGTATGAAGGTGAGAGAAGGCACTGAATGTGCGATTGTACAATGTATTCTTTTAAAGAGTAACTAAAGGCAAAACTAAAGTTTTTGATAGAGTGGAGAGGGATTAGAACACCTATCAGCTTTTATTGTTGTCTGTGCCCCTGCTAGGGAGATTTGCTCTCTTTTTTTCCTGTTTACTAGTATCATAAAAAAAGTGACAATAAAAGAAAATTCCAAATTTTGGGTTGACATCAGAATGGAGGTTAAATCTTACAATGGGCTACTAGTTCCAGTGAAACACCTGGAATCCATCACTTTAGGTGGATTTATTCTCACTTCCTGTTTTGGCTATGAGGCAGGAAGTGAAGGGAAATCTCCCCAGTGGGACACAGATGGGTAGAACACACACACGTTACAACCCTCCAACACTATTCAAAAATGGGGGGAGGGAAAAGAAAAAAAAAAAAAAAAAGCCCACACACAAAGCATTCAACTACCTGCTGTTCTACAGACTCTTGGATGGTAAACTGCACAATCCAACTGTAGTTCTGCAGATAAAACTGGCAATATGGGGTGTAACGATTATGCGCAATAGAGACGTGGAAGCTGTACACAACAGCCATCTTGTGGGGGTCTCATCAGCAGTGTTCCTATTGCCCCCCGGTTTGTTAAAAGTTACAGCTACAAATTCCATAGTTTTAAATAAAGATCAGAGGTTCCTTTTGAAGTTTTCAAACAGAGCTGGCCAGGCTGTAAACAGCTAATTAGTCTTGGCAGGATGTCCGATTCCACTAACCATGGAAAACACTTTCCTCTGCCCCATTGTAAAACAATAACTCAAGCAGTCACACATGACCTGTAAGGCATTAAGGTTCTAGGAATGCAGAGTGTGCCATAAAATGTCTATTCCACATACAATTAATAGAATTCAACAGGAACATATACTGAATATATGAATATTGAATAGGGAATATCATACCGAACAAATCAAGGTCATACATTACTATGTTAGCACATATGAAAGGGGAGAAAGCAGTCTCCTGCCTCCTGGGTGGCAAGGTACGCTGTGTCTGGTATCCCTGGGTTCGAAATATAATTCGAAATATTAATCTGCCAGTTGCTAGAATACCACCTGCACATATTGGAGGTTATTAATATATTAGGGTAAAACTGTAGTTGGGAATTGGTCGTAAACATAGTGGCCTCCCAACACCCATCACTTAAACCGGATTATTGGTCAGTTGGTCTCAGTCCCTTTTCTATGATCTCAAGGGGGTGTGGACAGACAGGACTTGTTAAGAACTCTCGTTTAACATCAACCAAGGAACATGTTAGACTTGAGAGCCAAGGCAACGTTTTTGCTTGGACAAGTGGACTCTGCTAAAACCAAAAGGACTTTGCAATTATTCTGCATTCTTAACTTTCTTTTATTTCTCTGCTGCTTTATTGTTCTCTTTATATATCTTTGTAACATCCTTCTGTAAATATTTTAAATTACACCATTTGACCTTTTCAATAATAAACCCTATTTTAAAAAGTGTTTAAGTTATCTCTAAGGCTTTTAAAGCAAACTAAAGAATCCCTGTCTCTTGAAGAGTGCTACTGTATATGATAATCCTCTGAATATACGTGTCTGTGGTGACAGTGTGTGTTACTGAGGTTTATTGTTCCCATTTGTTCTTGCTAACATTGTGAAGGGTTGATAGCCCAAAGCTATCTGGTGGCAGTTTGGAGTTGGAAGGGTTAATTGCATAATTAACCTAACCCAGTGACAATCACTCTCAGGCTGCTGGCACATAGATTGTGGTCCCGTGAGCCGGAAAATCTCTTTGTGCAGGGTGCAGCTAAGAGTGGCATTGTTACGCATGTGACAGTGCGGTGTGAGATTGGCTGGTCCTTTGTCACGAGTTGGTGAGAAGGGCAGGGATCGGGCACCGCGTTCGTCACATGTGGGTCCTCCAGTCATTTTTAAGAGCCCCAATTCAATAGATAGAAACAGTCAAATGTTTATGAACTTAATAAGTTAAGGAATAATTATTTCTAAAAAGAGAATTCACCTACTGCTATGATCCCTACAAAGACTGGTCAGGACAGAAATCTGCAGACTACAGCTGTACCTCGCTTTTAAATATGCAGAGTTTGGGGCTGACATGCTCATCTTCATTTGACTACTCTTATGGAGTCATATGTAGCTGACTTCTAGAACTGGGCTAGTAACAGAATCTGCTCTTCTCCAGCTGGTGGGGGGTTTCCTTATCACTTACCGTGACTCGTATGATAGGCAGGTGGAGGCAGAGCCAGATGTGCTGGTCCCATCATTTGAGTCTAAATCAGAGGTGAAATTTTGGCCAGAACTTGCACTGAAATAAACAAAAACAAACAAACAAAAAAAAACAAAAAAACAGAAGAACAGTGTTATTTAGATGTGGAGAAACATTACATTTCTTATACAGATTTATAAATATTTTGGTAAACATCACCCAAATAATCAATGCAGGGCACAGGTCAGTAATCCTGTTATCTAACCCTCAGCAGTATTATCGCTGTCTAATTCAACTCACCTTTTCAGGCTTTGAATCTCATCCAGTGTGAAATCAAAGATGCTGGCAAGGTGGTGGTTGGTGCTCCATGCTGAGGTGAAATCACTCTGTAATACAGAGAAGGTAAGGGGTGAGTGCACCGTCCAACATGAGAGCAGTATTCACTTTGTACTTTATTACTACTCTATGGTTGTTACTGCCGCTCCTTAATAAAAAATAAGCGAAGCAAAGTGTACAGCAAGGGGTTTATTTACTAAAGCTGGAGAGTCCAAAATCAGACTCCCTTCTGCATAGAAACCAATCAGCTTCTAACCTCAGCTTGTTCAATGAAGCTTTGGCAATGAAACCTGGAAGCTGATTGGTTTCTATGCAGAAGGGAGTCTGATTTTGGACTCTCCAGCTTTAGTAAATAAACCCCCAAGAGTCTGGTTCTACTATTGACAAAGATTTTACTGTATTTTGAAACTTTATGTTTAAAGTAACATTATTTCAGAGAAGACATAATGTGGTGGTACATATATACACCATTTGTCAGTCCTTACCTCAATCTACTCTAATAAACCTTCCAGAAAGAAAGGCTAGCTAGAGATGGATTCTATTTTAAATCAGAGTGAATAGTGAGGGGGGGGGGGGATCCCCCCATTTACACAAGCAAGGTGGATAGAGGAAACCTCCACGCTGTGTTATTTTATTCTGACAGCAGGGACTCATCGACTTAGAATGAATTCTCTCAAGCAGAAATGATCATGGATGGATTAAAATTTGCCTGTTTTTTGCTGAACCAGCTGATTTTCCATCCATCTATGGCTAGCTTTAGAATTAAGGCATGCCCCAACCACCTGTGTGCCACCAGGCAATACAAATGCCTCAACAACCTATTATTGAATTGTAGGGTGCGGCACAAAGAAAAATAGTTTTTTTTCCAGTCTTTATTAACAGGCCTGTGTTTATTATCACATTCCCTGCAAAGGATCCCTGATGCAGCTAGCTCTAAGTTAGGTTTATGTGGGAAAGTACTGACACTGGGGATGGCGTCCTCAAGGAGGAACCGAGATTGCTTCTGGCGAATGCCTCTCCTCTTCTGTTGCTGGCAGTCATGAGGCAGCAGGCTGCAATAAGAACAAAAAGACTCACTCAGTGATTGTACAATATAACTCTGATAGGAGCCATCTGTATGCTTATAGATCACATGATAACATTATAATAGACATTCTATAACTCATTTGTGATAAAATTACTTTTTTCATGTGCCCCATGTGACGGTCGCGGCGTCAGACCCCCAGCCCTTCTCACCAACTCGGGACCGAAGGACTGGCCAATCTAAAACCACTCTGTAATGTGCGTAACAATACCACGCTCAGCTGCACCCTGCACAAAGATTTTCCAGCTAATAGACCACAATCTCTGTACTGCAGCCTGACAGCGATTGTTACTGGGTCAGGTTAATTACGCAATTAACCCTTCACACTGCCACCACCACCCTTTTGTACGGAGGAGGAAACTCGCCAATCTTAGCAGTAACACTATGATGTTTGAATAATCGTCTGTATACACACTGTCACCGCAGGCAGATGTATATAGAGGTTTAAAACACACAGTAGCACTCTTCAGAGGCAGGGATTCTTAGTTTGCATGAAAGAGCTTTAGACACAATTCAACACTTTTCAGAAAATAAGATTACTATAAAATAAAAAAAAAAAAAAAAAGGAAGAAAAAAAGGTCAAAATGGTGCAATAAAAAGTATTCACAGAAAAAGTCTCATATATATATATATATATATATATATATATATATATATATATATATATATATATATATATATATATATATATACACACATACACATACACACATACATATACACACACACACATACATACACACACACAGTTTTCAAAATAGCAGTGTGTTGAAAAAAGTGAATAAAGCTCAAAATCCTTCTAATAGCTTTTATTTCCATACACACAAATGCATTGGGAACACTACACATTCTATTCCAAATCAATACATGAAGAAAAATATCAAAATTTGTGTCGTTCCTCTAAAAAAAAAAAAAAAAAAAATTTAAGAAAAGTGAATATTAGACGGTTCAAAAAAATAGCAGTGTTTGTATTCTTCTTTACAAACTCAAACAAACAAACATTCACTATATAAAACAGAAAAATGTTTGAAGATTTCTTTCCTTTGAATCACTTAATTAATATGCAGTTGTATAAATCACTGTTTCTGAGAACTGCTGTACATCTGTGTTGCATGGAGTCAACCAACTTCTGGCAGGTATTCCAGCCCAGAATGGATTGGACTACATTCCACAGTTCTTGTCTATTTCTTGGTTTTGCCTCAGAAACTGTATTTTTGATGTCACCCCACAAGCTTTCTATTGGATTAAGATCCGGGTTTTGGGCTGGCCACTCCATAACGTCAATCTTGTTGGTCTGGAACCAAGATGTTGCACATTTATCTCCTAGATTGTAAGCTCGAAAGAGCAGGGCCCTTGATCCCCTCATGTTTTGCATTGTATTGGTATTGTTCTGTCACATGTTCTGTCCCCCTTTGTAATGTACAGCGCTGAGCGAACTATTGGCGCTTTATAAATACTGTATAATAATAATAATAATAATTTACTGGTGTGTTTGGGGTCGTTGTCTTGTTGGAACACCCATTGAAAGGGCATTTCCTCTTCAGCATAAGGCAGCATGACCTCTTCAAGTATTCTGATGTATTCAAACTGATCCATGATCCCTGGTATGCGATAAATAGGCCCAATACTGTAGTATGAGAAACATCCCCATATCATGATGCTTGCTCAACCATGCTTCACTGTCTTCACAGTGTACTGTGGCTTGAATTCAGTGTTTGGGGGTCGTCTGACAAACTGTCTCCAGCCACTAGACCCAAAAAGAACAATCTTACTTTCATCAGTCCACAAAATGTTGCGCCATTTCTCTTTAGGCCAGTCAATGTGCTCTTTGGCAAATTGTAACCTCTTCAGCACGTCTTTTTTTTCCAACAGTGGGACCAAAGTCTTCTTGCAGATAGCTTGGCTTCACATAGGCGTCTTCTAATTGTAACAGTACTCACAGGTGACTTTAGACCTTCTTTGATCTTCCCGGAGCGGATTCTTGGCTGAGTCCTTGCCATTCTGGCTATTCTTCTATCCATTCGAATGGTAGTTTTTCACTTTCTTCCACATCTTACTGGTTTTGGTTGCCTATTTAAAGCATTTGCGATCATTTTAGCTGAGCAGCCTATCATCTTCTGCACTTCTTTATATGTTTTCCCCTCTCCAATCAACTTTTTAATCAAGGTACGCTGTTCTTCTGAACAATGTCTGGAACGACCCATTTTCCTCAGAATTTCAGAGAGAAATGCACTGTAAGCAGCATGTACAACATTTGCTGCCTTCCTTCCTTGAATAAAGGCAATAATTGCCACCTGTTTTTCAAAGAATGAATGACCTCACTAATAGAACTCCACACTGCTATTATTTTGAACATGCCCCTTTCAATTAGTGATTAAATTACACAGAATCAGCAGCATGCATGTCATGACTGTTGCATTTCTATTACTCTACTACACCTGCTAGTAAATTATTTGCCATGTAGAAATATTATTTGTACCAAAAACAGTGATTTATCAGGTTAGTGATGTCTGACTGCTATTTTGAACACAACTGTATGTATGTATGTATATACATACATACACACATATATATATATATATACATATATATATATACATATATATATATATACATATATATATATATATATATATATATATATATATATATATATATATATATACATATACATATACACACACATATACACACACATACATACATACATACACAGAGAGCAATACCACAACAGAGAGTTAACAGAAAGAAGTTTAGAGAGGGAGGATACTTGCCGTCAGCCTTGGTTTAAGCAGCGTTTAAGTGTCATAGCAAAAGGGTGCCTTTTCTCCCAAAGTTGGTTCCTGATGTTAAAAGGGAGAATTCTTCAACTTACTGCTCCAAGCATCACAGCCTTTTTCTAGGATTTCAGCAGGGTGTCTCCTTAAAGCAGAGAACCAATCGCCTCATTTGGGGAGGGGTGTTTTAGGCGGGGAACTCAGGCTATGACCAAATCCCTCCCAGTTTATATCATGGTCAATAACCTTCCCTAGGGTACATGTAGCAGCCTAGCCACTAGTAGATTAATATGCAGAATGATATCCTGAATGTCCAGACATTAAATATGCCATATCTTACTATTTCAGCTAGAACTATATGGCTTTCTACTCTCCTGTAGACTTTAACTAAGGGTGTAAGATATCAGGCGACTCGCATTAAACTGAGCTATCCGAATATATGCTTTGTTCGATTGTATGTATTCCCTTTAAGTTATGAAAAGTGGTTTTTTTTGTTTTTTTTTAAATGGGATGTACGTTTTACGGCTATTCTGAAATGTGTTTGAAGTCCAGTGACTGACGGGTTTATGGCTTTATGATTAGCTTCAGAGCAAGAGTTTGCCAGACACCCTGGAATCAGCTAATTGGGGTTACAACAATGAAGGATATCCAACTGTGTCCTGTGCACTCCTGAACCCAGCACACTGGGACCACGTGTCACTCAACAGAGAGGGGGGGGGGGGCTGATTTGGAGTGAGAAATGATACAAGATGGGGGGTCTTGAGCAAGATGGATGACCGCGTCCATATCTGTGTGCACAATTGCTACACCCCATGTCACCCAAATACCAGAAATCCTGTGGTAGCCAAAAGAAAAAAAAAAAAAAATCCTGCAGCTGACTTTATTGCATGTGGCAGATGGTTGCTATTAGTTACTTTACAATGAAAGATTTTCATCATATGCACCTCTTTACTTAGACCAGTGAACTTTAAGATGAGGGTATTGACAGGGTTATTATACTGTATAAGTAAAGAGAACATTACTATAAAAACAGAAAAAAAAACACCATACCTGTTTTTGAGGGTATACTTGCTCCTTCCCTTCTTTTTAACTTCACCTCCAGGTCTATTGTCTGCCTGGCCCAGAAGTTTATCTGGCAGAAGTTTACCAGGCGGGCTAGGTGGCACTCTGATTCTCAGTCTGAAGATGCACTTTTTTCTCTTGATCTCTTTGCCACAGAGAAACCTAAAATATATGTTTGATAGTAGGCCACAAAGGATGTTAGTTACTTCACAATGAAAAGGAAGAACCCCATACCTCCAGACCAGCTGAAGCATCTATCCTTCACAACTTTCCATATTTTTAAAAAGGTGAAACCTAGCTGCATTACATGAGATTAAGAATAGCAATAGGAAACAGCGGCCAGACAGTGGCAAGAGATTAAAATGGCGCATGAAGGTTAGCTTTTAGTAGGGAAGATTTTACAGACATCTTACCGGCTTTTATAGCTGTTTAATGCCTCCAGGAGGTGTTGTCCTCGGTCTTCAGGTGGAGTAACAGAGAGCTAGACATACAAAATGTATGATGGGTCAGGTGAATAAAATGCAGAAATGAGTGCACTAAGCTAGGCTCCTAAGGCAAGCGTTTTATTGGACAAGAAAGATTTTGCCTTCTATTTGCTGCTTGTTACCAAACATACTGACTCAGGTGTGTCAGCTAAAGCAGTTACGTTTTTCTCTAGTCAGTTGAGAAATGATGATGATGCCGATGGTTTTTGGCTGTCACAGGTCTCCAGGATATGGGCACCTTTGTAATTAGCGGGAATTTAAAACAAAAAAAAACGTATAGTCTCTTTACTGTTTCATCCTACACATGATGAACGTTAGGATTACCTTCTCTTTTCTATGCTATTTTTCTCTTGTAAGTACAAAGCAAGGTTATTTTCCGGTTTCTTGTCTTTACACAATGTAGTGAATAGACACAGAAGGACATTTTTGCAGGGAGACAAAAACTAAAAAACTGAAAGTGAAAACAGCAGCGGAGATTTCATTGCTGACTAAGTGAAACTTTTGTGAGAGAAACAATTAAATACTCAGATCTTTGTCAGCATATTCCTGATTTTTATGACTAAAAAACACCCATGAGCATACTGTATACCCTTCTAAAAAGGGAGCCTGTCATCAGATATATAAAGCAACTGTTGATCTATGGCATATATAAATGCCAGCTGCCTGGCTGTTGTGAAGCTTGAAAGTACTCGGATACAATACAATTTCTCTGATCTGCATAATTATTCTGGGTCATTGATTAAAAATAGGGATGCACTGAAATGTCGGTGGCCGAAACGATTTGGCAGAAATCTACCCTTTCGGCCATCATGAAAAAAAAAGCACCAATACAGGTGCCGAAAAAACCCGCCCCTTGCCGCTGCCACTCGGTAGTTCTCAGCCTTACCCGAGAAACCATCGAACGATCCCAGCGCTGGGCATAAAGAGATTAGTGAAGGAACGATGGCCTTCACTCATCTCCATGCCCCTGGAGGACAGGAGTGATGTCACTTCCATTTTTTTTTTTTTTCTTTTTAAGCACTAGAGCAATTCTTTTTTTGATCTAATGCTTTACATTGCAGAGGAGAGATGTGGGGTCAATAAGACTCCACATCTCTCCATAAAGAGGACTTGTCACTAATTATTTCTATCACAAGGGATGAATGCATTCCTTGTGATAAGAATAAAAGTGATTACAATTTTTTTTTTTTTTTTTTTTTTTTAAAAAAAAGGGACAGTAAAGTTTTTTTTTGTTTTTTTTAAAGTGCCCCCATCCCCCCATGTAGTGGTGAACACATATGTAGGCCATGCCCACATATGTAAAACTGTGTTCAAACCACACACGTGAGGTATCACCACGGACATCAGAGCAAGAGTAATAATCCTCGCACTAGACCTCCTTTAAAAATTTCTACAGGTTAGTGTGTAAAAGTACAAAGCATCACCCACGGAGATTTTTAAGTACCGCAGTTTCACGCCATTCCACGAGAATGCGCAATTTTAAAGCCTGACATGTTGGATATCCATTTACTCGCCGTAACATACTCTCATATTTAACAAAATAATTAGGGTATAGATTTTGTTTTTAACCAAAATGTATTTTTTGCCAAAAAATATATTAATTTTTAAGAAACTGCACATTTCCGTTTTGGTTTTCGGCCAAGTGCATTTTGAATTTTCGTTTTCGGCACCACAATTTTCATTTTGGTGCACCACTAATTAAAAATACTAAACAAGTAAAGAAGCGCTCCCAACCCTGTTGAAGTCAATAGAGTCACAAGCTGAGGAACAGATAAAATTATTTTATTTATTATTATACAGGATTTATATAGCGCCAACAGTTTGCTCAGTGCTTTACAATATAAAGGGAGACAATACAGCAACAATACAGTTCAATACAAGAGGGATAGGAGGGCCCTGCTCCTTGGAGCTTACAATCTAGGAGATAAAATTGAAATTCACTTCTTCAATGTTGGGTTAAAAAGCTTTTTAACCCAACATTAAAGTGAATTTTGATTTTATCTGTTCTTCGGCTTGGGACTCCTCCTATTGCCTTCCACACGATTGGGAGCTCCCCTTTATTTGTTATGTGCTCATGTCTCATTGCTGGTCAGATAACCTATTGGAGCTGCCCATACTGTGGTTATCTACATATCCCCTGGAACCTCATTGCGCTTAGTATTTGCACCTTTTTTTTAATTAAAAGTACTGAAGCCATGGGGGGGTTAATGTGACTATCAAGAAACTAGCATTTTTAGAGGGTTGTCAACAATGACAGCCCTGGATTTCTTTCATGACAGGTCTGTTTTAAAGTCAGTTGCTTTAGGTAGAAGCATTTGTAAGATGCATTGTAGTTGGGATTTGGAACACAGGGGGGCAATCTGGAGTTGTCTGACAGGAAGACTTGTAAGTCACAGTCTGGAGGAGATACTTTAATGAGGACTTTCAAAATTTATACTGACTATGGCCACAAAGCATGCTCTCAAAACAAGATTTTCCAGCATCCTAATTTTTTGGTAGTAGAACAAAATGAGGGAAATAAAGCCTAGCGTGCTTTATAACAGGGACCAAAAGTATCGCAATGCTTTGTTTTGGGGTCCTCCCTTATTTATTCAGCGCTGTCAATTTATGCAACACTCTACATATACTGTACATTCATATCAGTTCTTGCCCTCAAGGAGCTTACAATCTAAAGTTCCCACCTCACAAATACATACTAGGGCCAATTTAGAAAAAAGCCAATTAACCCACCAGCATGTCTTTTGAGCATTCTTACAGCTTTACCATCCTCCATACATTTTGTGCCACTGAACGTACCTTTCCAAGCTGCAGATGGTCCCACTTCTCATTCACAAAGTTAATGACCTCCTCAAAATCAAAGTATTTCTTCTTACTCAGCACCCCCAGATTGTAAAGGGTGAGATGCACAATGTCTACCCTGTAAAAAAGGCACACAATACACTGCTTTAACAATTAGGAGGCACCAAAGAGCACATTCAACCTCTCCCCAGTTTGCATAGCCTATGCATCTATTATACTGACAAATTGAGGACTCAGAATGGCTTGGTTGCAAAACAAAGCAAAAAATTCAAACATGTGTCTCCAATCCTCCAGAGGAGACAAGGAATATATTTCACGTCTCCCACAGACATGTATCAAAAGTACATTGAGGAGGAAAAAAAAAACAAAAAAAAAAAATTGTGATTCAGTTCACAATATTTCATTCTAATACAGGAAGGCAGGAAATCTTAAACTTTCTGGTTATAGTGCCACCTAAGGGAGAACTGGATACTGCCAAAAAACAAAAACTGTAGGCCAACACAGGATAACCATCTCACTACCAGCAAGTGGGTTTTTTCATCATGTCCTAGATATGCAAGATGACTTTTCTAGAGTTCTGCCGTGTTAAGCCTAAATGATTTTTTGCTAGCACCTTTTTTTCCCCCCAAATTTTAATCAAGACTCTTTTCTACATTGCAGCTGGAGTTTCATCTTTTTAAATGCAGCTTCCCAAGGTGGCTGTCCTGTGCCTGACTTTTGGGAGTACCACGTCATTTGGGCACTGGGTTCAGTGTAAGGTGCTTCCTAAACTTTGGTCTGGATAAAGGTTAGCTGCAGAGTACCTTCCAGGTCCAGAGCTGTTGGCATTGCCTCAACTCTTGCCTTGCCTCTGAAAAGCCACTTGGTGAGTGGGCTAGTCGGGTCAAGCACATGGAGATACCTCAATTACTAGGGTCACTGGGACCCTTTATTATTCTATAGGATTTTTATAGTGCCAACAGTTTGCGCAGAGCTTTACGATATAAAAAAAGGATAGTACAGTTACAACATAAAAAACAAGAGGATTAAGAGATCCCTGCTCATAAGAGTTTACAATCTAAAAGGGTGGGGCAAGTGGTATAAAAGGTTATAACTGTGGGGGATGAGCTGATGAAAGTGATAAAATGTTTAATCAGAGCTGTGGTAGGCTTCCCTGAAGAGATTTTTCAGGGATCGCCTAAAGGCTGCTAGAGTAGGGATAGCCGGACTTTGACTGAGGTAGAGAGTTTCCGAGGATGGAAGAGGCTCTGGTGAAGTCCAGGAGACAAGCATGGGAGGAGGAGACAAGGGAGCTTGAGAGCAGGAGATCATGAGAGAGTACGGTTTGGGTGATTTTTTTGAGACAAGATTGGTGATGTAGCTTGGGGCAAAGTTCTGAATAGCTTTGCATGTTATCAACATTTTGAATTTAATTTGCTGGGCAATCGGATGCCAGTGGAGGGATGGGCAGAGGATACTGAGCGGTTGGTAAAGTCGATAAGTCTGGCACCAGCATTCATGAGAGACTAAAGAGGGGATTGCCTATGGAGAGGAAAGTCTTTGAGAAGAGAGTTGCAATAGTCAAGGCGAGAGATAACAAGGGAATGAATGGAGTAGCTTGGTGGTTTCGTTAGTCAAGTAAGGACAGATTTTAAAGATGTTATGGAGGTGAAGTCTACAAGCTTTTGACAGCAACTGGATTTGGGGCCAAAAGGATAGGTCAGAGTCCAGGATTACACCTAATACCCTGGGGAGGGACTGATTGTTGCATTATTGATCTTCTTGATGGAAAAGTCATGGATAAGGGCAAAAGTGTGGGGGGGGGGGGGTATAGGAGGGATATTATCAGCTCGGTTTTAGATTTAGTTTAAGGAAGTGGTGCGACATCCATGCTGATACACTATATTGCCAAAAATATTTGACCAGCCCTCCAGATCATTGGATTCAGGTGTTCCAATCACCTCCATGGCCACAGGTGTAAAAATCAAGCACCTAGGCATGCAGATTGCTTCTACAAACATTTGTGAAAGAATGGGTCGTTCTCAGGAGCAGAGTGAATTCAAGCATGGTACCGTGATAGGTTGCTACCTGTGCAATAAGTCCATCCGTGAAATTTCCTTGCTACTAAATATTCCACGGTCAACTGTTAGTGGTGTTATAACAAAGTGGAAGGAACTGGGAACAGCAGCAAATCAGTCACAAAGTGGTAGGCCACGTAAATTAACAAAGCAGGGTCAGCGCATGCTGAAGCGCACAGAAGTAGTCAACTGTCTGCAGAGTCAATAGCTAAAGACCTCCAAACTTTGTGTGGCCTTCAGATTTGCACAACAGTGTGTAGAGAGCTTCATGGAATGTGTTTTCATGACCGAGCAGCTGCATCCAAGCCTTACATCACCAAGTGCAATGCAAAGCATCGGATGCAGTGATGTAAAGCACACCGCTAATGGACTTTAGAGCAGTGGAGACGTGTTCTCTAGAGTGTCGAATTACGCTTCTGTCTGGCAATCCGATGGACATGTCTGGGTTTGGCGGTTGCCAGAACAGTACTTGCCTGACTGCATTGTGCCAAGTGCAAAGTTCAGTGAAGGGGGATTATGGTGTGAGGTTATTTTTCACGGGTTGGGCTTGGCCCCTTAGTTCCAGTGAAGGAAACTCCTAAAGCATCAGCATACCAAGACATTTTGGACAATTTCATGCTCCCAACTTTGAGGGAACAGTTTGGGGATGGCCCTTTCCTGTTCCAACATGACTGCGCACCAGTGCACAAAAAAAGATCCATCAAGACATGGATGAGTGAGTTTGGGGTGGAGGAACTGGAATGGCCTGCACAGCCCTTACCTCAACCCAATAGAACACCTTTAGGAAGGGGGGGTGGAGCCTGACCATGGCGGCACGGGAGAGGGTGTAGTAAGCACTCTCCGTTAGCCTCCCCTCGTCTATCCTATCCTCCCTATGAGTCCTTGACAGAATGGCCAGCAGCACTGATTGAGTGCAGAGACCCACCTGCAGGAGAGGGTTCGTGGAGGCCCGGGGACGGTCGGACCCAGGAGGGTGTCGGGAGAGAGCCGGGAGAGGGACACCTCAGGGTTTTTTCCCCCGACGCCCTGCAGCTGCTATTGAGGAGGAGTGGGGTTGCCGGGGAGACGGTCGGGCAGCCTGGAGCCGGGAGAGAGCTGAGAGTGGGACGCCTCGTGGTATCCTCTGGCGTCGAGCGGTGGCTTCGGAGGAGCAGGGTTGCAAGGGAGACGCCAGTGAGACGGGGGAGGAATTGGAGCGGCACCGACACGTGGGAAGCCGCGGAGGAGCTCTGGGAGCTCTGTGAAGGAGCGAGATTGCCCGACATCAAAGCAAGTGGGTGAAGGGGTTGAGAGCAAAGGACATATTGCCCCCACAACATATACAACCTCTAAATCTGCACAACATCTACCTGTCTCCTCTACCTAATCTACCTCCACTCCATATCACCTCCATACCATTCTCAACTTTACAACCTTACAGTTTTATAACTTTATATCTCCAATTTCATAATACGGCTAAATAGCATACCTCCTACACTACTCCTTTTTCTATTTAAATATGAACCTGCATATCAACTCCAATTTAAGAGGACTTGGGATCCGAAGATAAGCTACATGAACTACGTGAGACCCCTAGGAATCCCTTCAAGAGGCTATAAGGGGACATAAATACATAGGAGGACTGCTTCTGGAGTGAGATTCCAACGCGGTGGGTGAGTGATGACCGTGGGTTTGCCTACAGGTCCCCTTTTTACACGCTATATACATTGGGTTCGCATATTAGACTTTTATATATATTGAGTTCATGCACTAGTTTCCCAAGTGCCCAGAATAAGACAGTGCCTTAAAAATTCAACCTGATTAAAAAAGAATTAGGGGATTCCTAGGATAGGTCTGAAGATCGGGAGGAGTAAGAGAACTGAAGTTTCATGAAACAAGAGTAAAAATTTCAATAACAACATGAAAGGTAAAAATATCAAAGGGAGCGGGCCTAAGAACACCCAAACTGGTACGATTAAGAAATATGTGTCACAAGGAAATGTTACCCCAGAAAGAACTCAGGGAATAAGTGAAAAAAGTGAATTGGATATAAGTGTGGATAATAGCCCGAGACTTTCCCTGGGCCCAGTATATAATAATCAATTGGAAGGTATTGAACCGAGAGAGTTGGAAAGAGATATGCAAATACCTAACAAAAAAGAAATGGCGGAGATGTTTAAAGGTTTGGAAAACTCAATAAAGCAAGAGATGGGGATGATCCGGGAAGATTTGGGACAATTGTTAACTAGGGTGGAGGAAGTGGAGGAGAAGGTACAAGCCCAAGCTCAGACCATCCCAAAATTAGAGAAATGGATAATTGAAGATAGAAAAGAATACAAGAGATTGCTTTATAGGATGGAAGAACAAGAAAATAGAGAAAGGAGAAATAATATCAGAGTAAGAGGAGTCCCGGAACAGACAAAGGGGGAAGACCTAAAAGAATTATCTGGCAAAATCTTGAACTCCATAATGGACAACTCGGATGAGGAGATGTTCAAACTGGATGAAGTATACAGGACTGGGAAGTATCAACAAGGAAAAGGGGTAGAAAAACCAAGAGATATAATTGTTAAATTTCATAACTATGGAGATAGAGAAGAAATATGGAAAAAGATTAAAGGAAGAACAAATATCACATATGGAGGGAAAAATATCCAAATTTTTGCAGATTTGACAGCAGAGACTCTGAGAAGGAAGAGATCACTGAAACCCCTATTAGAAGAGATGAAAAAACAAAAAGTGTGAAATACAGATGGGGCCGTGACTTAAGTTTAATTGGGTGGAGGGATGGAACTACAGCTATCTTAAGATTCCCGGAAGATATGGAGGAATTTTGTGACAAACTTGGACTGCAGAGACAAATGATACCTGGTTGGGAAGTGGAGGAGGGAGAGTTGGATACTTGTGGGTCAGGAAAGTGGCAGCTGGTTAAGAGAGGAAATAGAGAATCAACAGATAAGGGGACATTGGGGAGGAGGGGGGGGGGGGGGGGGGGAGGTAAGCGGTCATGGGCAGAGTCGAACCCCTATAGAGGGATCAAAAGTGGAATATGATCCAAAGGCATGGGAAGCCTGGAGGGGGTGGAGGAGCGGGAGGGAGGGGGGGGGGGGGGAGGAGCTGGCAGGGGGGGAGGGTTAGGAAGGGTGGGGGTTGGGGGGAGCTGAGGGTGGGAGGGAAAAGGATAATAAGGGAAATACTCTGCAGGATGGAGAGAGGTATTAAAAGCAAGGGTAAAGAGAAGGAGGATAGTTATGTGATCTCTAGTTAGAAGGGAAAAAAAGGATTTAAAAAAAAGATGGAAGATTTACAAGTCATTACTTATAATGTAAAGGGGTTAAATTGTCCTGGGAAGAGATTTAGGCTATTTAAGGAATTACATCATCAAGCAGTTTCGGTGGTTTTTTTGCAGGAGACACATCTTGAGATAGAATCTAAGGTGAAGCTGAAATCTAGAGATTACCCAACATGGTATTTTGCAGATTCCCCAATTAAGAGAGCTAAAGGGGTTGCAATAGGGTTCAGAAAAAATATAAGATTTGAATTGAAGGACAGAAAAGTGGACCCAGAGGGAAGATATTTGTTTTTGAAGGGTAAAATACAAGGGGTGGAGTGCACAGTAGCTAATATATACTGTCCAAATAAAAAACCAGAGGAGTACTTGAAGGGTGTGTTAAAAAAGTTGATGGATTTTAAAGAGGGTTGTATAATAGTGGCGGGAGATTTTAATTTTTGTATGGATCCACAAATTGATACAAATTCTAATGTGCAACGAGAGGGGAGTAGATCTCTGAGACTATTAAAAAAGGTGATCCATGGGTGCCAATTGGTAGATTCATGGAGAATCTTACATATGAAAGATAGAGACTACACATTCTTCTCAAATGCACATCAGATATATTCAAGGTTGGACTATATATTGATAGAACATCACTTTATAGACTCAATGGTTAAAGCAGATATAGGAGTAATGACGCTTTCGGATCATGCCCCTGTTGTATTGAGGATGGGATGGGGAAAGAGGAGAACAGAAGGGGTAGGTTGGAGGCTGAATGAAGCACTTCTCATGGACAAGGATGATGCACAGAGGATTGGGAAGGAAATTGAGAGATTCTTTAAAGAGAATGAGACAGAGGATGTGTCTAAGGCAACAGTATGGGAGGCTCACAAGTCATATATAAAAGAGGAATTTTGATTGCAATTGGGGCAAGAAAAAAAAGAGAAAGAAGAGAAAAAATTAGTGGGTTGTTAAAGGATATGGTATTAAAGTATCCTCCTGCGCTCAATATAGGCACAATCCCTATCTGAAACAGCTGCTGTCACTTAAAACGTAACCATTCAGTAACCAATAATATATATCTTAAACAGTGAAGCGCTAAATTAAATAAATAAATACATATATTAGGTGCCGTCAGTGAATATAAGTGCTTTAGTGTAATAATTCCTTGTAAATCACTGGAACATGCCAACCAATGGTGTATATAACTGGAAACAAAACTGAATACTTAATATATCAGTGAGAAATGCTAAATAGATATATAAATAAATATAAACACACCAGTGATGAATAATCTAATACCTCCAATAAAAACTTCTTCTCATTCACAGAAGAATATAAATAAATAAAAAAGTGCTCATTAAGTGAACAAATGATCACAAACTCAAAAAGTGAACAAGAGTATAAAAAAACTTTTCTACGTGCATATACCAAAAATGTATATACATATAACATATATATATAAATAAATAAAGTCCATGCAGGTGTAGCTTGTGAAAAAACGTGGTCTTCACTTCTAGTGCGCACACACACACACAAATCCTCAAATGGCAGCAGTGCCTGCTCACCTCCCCGCACTGACCCTCAAGGGGCCAAAAGGCTACTTAATCTCCTCTATGGCCAATCTTTCTCCTTCGGTAGCTCAGCAGGGGATCACAGGGTCTCCACTTCTCCTCCACTCATACGTCATATAGGACATAAAACAGAGCTCCCATAGTGTAATATTGTTTATTATAGGCCACTTCTATTGTATATTGGTTGTACTCACAATTTTCTCCCTGGTTACACAGACTTTCCACCTCATCCCATAGGTGTATCACATGAATCACAGGGGAACACCAATATGGCCGCTCCGTTCTTGTGCCCCAATCCCTGCAGTCGTGGCCCAGGTGCTCCTAGGAGGGTGACATGTCCAAGCTACTCTCCCTGGGGGCAGACAGGAACTCAACTTTCTTCTCCCTGAGAGTCTCTCTCCTCCTCCTCATTTTTTCCACCAGGTAGAGAAGAGATAACAGGTAGATGGTTTATAAAGGAGGATGTCCAACTTAGAGATATAATGGGGGATGGGAAATTGAAGACCTTTAAAGAGCTGGAAAAGGAAAAGGGAAATATTTTCACAAGGCTGGATGAGTGGCGATACTATCAATTAAAACGTTTTTGGGGAAATCTTAAAAAACCCCTGAGAATGAAAGAGGATTGGAATTTGTTTGAAAGGTTGTTGGATACACGGGGTGATGGGAAACATGGAATAGCTAAAGTATATGGAATTCTCACAGATTTTAGGCACAAATATTAAACCATTGCACATTGTGAATTGGGAAAGAGATATGGGGGTAGTATTAGATGAAGGAAAACAGAAGAAAATAAATAGTTTAGTTCACGGAAATGTAAGTTTGAGGGATGTGGAATTAAATTATAAATGTTTGACAAGATGGCACATTGTTCCGAGTGTGGAGGGTAAGATAAGTGCGGAGAAATCACAGTGGTGTTGGCGAGAGTGTGGGGAAGTGGGGACAATTTATCATATTTGGTGGGAATGTCCAAAGATTCAAATATTCTGGAAAAAAATAATATATCTAATAGAGAACATCATTGAAATGAACATCGGTTTAGACCCTGGGATGTGCCTGTTACATAGTTCAGAAATATCAATTAGTAAATATAAGAAATTAGGTTTAGGGTACTATTTGAACGCAGCAAAAAGCCTGATCCCCAAATATTGGAAGAAAAAAGAAATACCGAAAGAGGAGGAATGGATAGAGAGAGTAAACTGGACTAGGGAGATGGAGAGGATATATTATATACAGGAAGACAAGCTGGAGATATATCTCGCGAGATGGGAAAAATTTTGTAACAAGTAGGAGAAAGTGAAAAGTAGAACGTCATAGAGAATAATTGTGTAGGATATGCTTGCTTTGGATACAAGATAAGGAAATGCAGAGCGGGGGGTGGGAGGGGTCAAGGTTTTAAGAGGGGGGTTATTAAAACTATAAGAAATAATCGTATATTTATGATGATAGAGATGAAAATGTCTTTTTGTTATCTTTTTTTTCTATTGTTATTTCTGTGCAAATTATTAATAAATATTTAAATAAAAAAAAAAAAAAAAAAGAACACCTTTAGGATGAATTAGATCGGACACTGTGAGCCAGGTCTTCTCATCCGACATCAGTGCCTGACCTCACAAATGTACTTTGTGGACAGACTTCCCAGAAGAGTTGAAGCTGGTATAACTGCAAAGGATGGGCCAATTCAATATTGAACCCTACGGACTAAGACTGGGATGCCATGTAATTATGAGCAGAAACAACGATCTACGATGGAATATAGCTACTTGCACAGGAAATTTTTTTCGTCATTCGAGAACTTTTGTACTGTAATGACATTCTCATTTTTCAGCATGGTACAAACATTTTTAGGCCACGACAGATTCACTTAAGATGCCATTAAAGTTCATGTGCGTGTAAAGGCAGGCGGCCCAATACGTTTGGCAAATATAGTATAGGTCAGTAAGTTGGTAATGTAAGAGGAAACTGAAGGAGTGAGGTGAGGAGTAGAGAGACAGATTTGGGTGTCATCGGCATAGAGATAGCATTGGAAGTCGTGAGAGATTAACAGGTGACCAAGAGAGATGGTTTAGATAGAGAAGGGGTGCAAGAACAGAGCACTGAGGGACCCCTACAGAAATTACTGAAGGAGCGCTGTGGTGGGTAGGAGAACCAGGAGAGAGCAGAATCTTGGAGGCCAAAGGAAATGGAGTTTGAGAAGGAGTGGGTGGGCAACAGTATCAAAGGCTGCAGAGAGGTCTAGTAAGAGCACAGGGTAGTGGCCATTGGTTTTAGCAGTTAGCAAATCGTTAGTGAGTTTTAGTAGGGCAGTTTCTGTGCAGTGCTGTAAGCGAAAGCCAGACTAACGGGTCAACAAGGTTGTTTACAGTGAGGTAGGAGCTAAGACGATTGTAGACAAAGCATTCTAAAAGTTTAGAGGTGAATGGGAGCAGCGAAATGAGTCTTAAGTTGTTCAGGTTGGCAGGGTGCAGGGAGGGCTTTTTAAATATGGGAATGGTCTGTGCATGCTTTAAGGGGGGGGGGGGAGGTGCCACTAGATAGGGAGAGATTGAAGATGTGAGAGCATAGGATAGAAGAAGAGGGTGACCATAGTATTCTAAGTGGGGAAGATATCTGTATAGTGGATGTGTCCTCATGTATTGCATCAATCTTGTTTTTGAAGTGCTTGTCAATCTCTTGGGCAGTCAGTGAATTAGTGGGTAAAGGATAAAGCAGAGTTAAAAAGGTAGAGAAGAGCCAATGAGGACTGGATGACAAGGTATTAAGAGACGAAGTAGGCTTGTTTGGCAGCATGGAGGTAGGAATTGTATTTTAGGAGGACAGATTTATATAAAGTCCTGCAGGGATTTGGTTTTATGCCAATCGTTGAGATTTCTGGTCCTCTCAGTTTGCCAAGGTTGTAAAAGTCGGGGCCCGATTCTTCGTGTGGTTAGAGGAGAAAGTATATCCAGTGAGGATGAAAAGTGAATTGTTGTAGACAGAGGTGGCTAGGTTAGGGCAGGAAAGGAGAGATATTTTGTCAGAGGTGGTCAGTAGCAGAAGAGAAGGGTTAAAGTGGAGAAGATTTCTACAAGTAATTATTTGCTGTTTGGAGGGTTAGGTGGTTGGAGACGAGGATACTGTGAAATTGATGAG